>NW_027650032.1:0-77500 GCF_965287045.1 Carcharhinus amblyrhynchos | reverse complement strand
ACTTTCTGCTCTGTATCTCTGAATGCCACATTGTGTCTTGGCAGTTGGCCAGAGAGACAGCAGGGAGCACTCTATATTTACATTTATTGCCATTTATGAAACATATCCTTTCCCTGCTGCACTCTGCTACATCCCTATCCTCTAATACATTGTGTAGTGTCTCTGCACAGTAATTGAGAAACCATACAATGTGTCCTTTCTGTAATAAGGCTTTGTACGTCTGCCAAAGACAGATTATACCTTGAATCAAATGCTTTATCAAGGACATAAACGCACATTTTGCTTTCCAATTCACAGGTGCCCTGCCCGAAGGAGCGACTTGTCAATGGGGAAGCAATTTATTAAAAGAAAGAGGGGCCTCTTGATAAATGAAAGGACGGGGGAGTGAGGTGGGGGGGGGAGCCAGCCAATTCAAGCTGGCCCTCATCGATCCTCCACAGGGTTAATCAGCAGTTTGCAATTTGGTGCCAAAGAAGTAATTCGAAAGCCAAGTGGTTTTTTCCCTTTTCAAAAAAAAATCAGGACACAGAATCTGTCCAAACCGCAAGGAACAAACTTTCGCTCCACTCAGACGCTCCCTGATAAAGGCGGAAGGAGATAGTTGGACAGCAGTCAGCAGGAGGAAGTGGCTGCTCTTCGATCCAAAGGTGACCTCGTCGAGATCCCTGCGGGTTGCACACGCTGGCAGCAGACGGCTAAGTGGCTTCGTATGTGCGGGGATTTGGCCCGGAGGAATTTATTTCACTTCTGCTTCCTTTGCTCAGTGAACCGAATCCAAGCTGCAACATGCCTGGCCTGTGTGGCAAGAGCCCCTGTGAACCTTTACACAGAGAGTAGCTCAGACTGGTTAATGGGTCGCAACGCGGCAGAGGCAACCTCCCATTAGGGTTCGGCCTCGTAGAATCCCTGCGCTGCCTTTCGGCCCATCGAGTCAGTACTGACTCCCTGTACCTTCCCAGGTTTGTGACCCCCCCCAGTCAAAATCTGGGCTGCTGAATAACTCCTTACAACATCGTCTGCTCCTTAACGATCGCACACAGTCGCCTTCTCGAGACTGTTTTACAGAATCCCTGCAGTGCAGAAAGAAGGAGGCCATTCGGCCCATTGAATCAGCACCGACTCTGCAACAGAGAATGTTATCCAGGCCCCCCACCCTATACCTGTAACACCTTGCATTTCCCCCACTAATTCCCCCTAACCGACACACCCTGGGACACTAAGGGGCAATGTTGCATGGCCAGTCCACCTAACCTGCACATCTTTGGAGTCTGGGAGAAAACTGGAACGCCCGGAGGAAACCCACGCAGACATGAGGAGAATGTGCAGACTCCACACAGACAGCAACCCAAGCTGGGAATCGAACCCAGGTCTTTGGCGCTGTGAGGCAGCAGTGCTAACCACTGTGCTGTGCTAGTAGCTCTTTTTTTATTCATGGGACATGGGTGTCGCTGGCTGGCCAGCATTTATTGCCCATCCCTAGTTGCCCTTGGAGGGCAGTTGAGAGTCAACCACATTGCTGTGGCTCTGGAGTCACGCGTAGGCCAGACTGGAGGAAGACGACAGATTTCCTTCCCTGAAGGACATTCGTGAACCACAGGGGGGTTTTTCCAACAATGGTTTCATGGCCATAAGTAGATTCTTAATTCCAGATTTTTGTTTATTGAATTCAAATTCCACCATCTACTGTGGCGGGATTCGAACCCTGGTTCCCCCAGAACATTAGTTGAGTTTCTGGATTCATAGTCTGGTGATAATACCACTGGGCCGTCACCTCCAGCCCTACAAGAATGCTTTAATTCTGAGGGCAGGAGTTTACGATCTCACCTGAGCGAGGCCAGTGGAGATTTCCGACCTGGGAACCTGGCCTGCCCGATTCCGGGGCTGGGTAGACTCCCTTGGTAGAGTTTTGGCAGCGCTGATTTCCTCCACCCTGCTATCGGCAGCCGTCCTGGCAGGATTGTCACGGCCTGGCGTTTCGACGAGGCTACAGTTAAATGATTAAAGCTCGTGATGGAGCCCTTAGCACAGGGAGCACCAGCGAGCAGTTCATTTCAATGATGCGCGTTGACCTGACTCCCCACGTTTTGTCCTTTCATTATCTCCTTCAGGCCAGTCCCCTGCGATGATGGTGGTAGCCATTTTTATTTTGTGCGTTTTAAAAGAACAAAACGTGACATGACCTTTGCATGAAATCAGCTAAGTGAGTGCTGGGCTTTTGTTTTATCCGCTCCTGAGTGTATGTGGGCTGGTTTGGTAGGCGGTGGAGGGTGGTGGGGGGGGGGGGTTGCTCCTAGCTGGAGAGTAGTGTAGTTTACAGATGAGTCACGTCTCTCCATGGGGCTGACTCTGCGGCCCGCTGAATCCCGAGGCGTATTTTCCAGCAGAAAGCCAAAGTAAGGAGCGAGCGGAGCTCACACAAAACAAAACCAGGAACGATTCTGATCTGCCCCATTCCTTTAAAAAGGACATTCTGGGGAAAGGCAGCCTAGTAATGGAGCTTCTAGTCGCCGTCAGTTCGGGCGGCGATGAGGGGAAATTTGATCAGCCTCAGCTTTCCGCAGGAGCAGAAGTAGGCCATTCAGCCCATCAAGTCTGTGTATGAGCTACTAGCAAGTATAAATAGGCCACATTGCAAGCTCAACTTATTGGTTTAATTATTAGCGCACTCAGCATTGTTCAGCAAAGTGCTGCCCAATTGTGGAATCTCATCGATAGATGTTTTGTTCTGGGTTTTGCAAGCAGGGCTGCTTAAATGTGGCCTCTACTCCGCGTCTAACAAATAACCACGGAAACTGCTTCATTTGATCAGCCAATCTTTGGGACATATGACCTGTACATATTCAAGTCTTGCTCCATTTTGGATTGGCCTTGTTTGCTGGGACCATAACCGCAGGGGGCACATGTACCTGTAAAGTCATTGCCCATGATACTGCAGATAATGACCTGACTAGCCTAGGGTTTTTCAAAAATAGGGGCAGTACGGACAAGTTGGGCCGAAGGGCCTGTTTCCATGCAGTAAACCTCTGTAACTCAGTATTTTGGGTGCCTGCTGATTGCTGCCCCACTTCCAATCCCTCACCGTCCCACTCGCTGCGTCACCCGCCGCCCCTATCAATCCTCTCGCTGTCCCGCTCCCTCCCTCAGCCCCTCGCTCCCTCAGTTGCCGCTCCTCCCTGAGTGAAGTGGTGAGCCACGGAATGGTGGGCAGCAACAACGGGTACGAAATGATGACACCAACAGCACCAACTTCCTGTCCAGTGTCATATGGTTGCATGGTGATGATGTCATTGGTACTGACTTCCTGTACCCGTGTGGTGGCAAGAGATACAGAATTACTCAGACGCTTGGGGAACCTATTGTTCACCATTGTTTCCTCCATGGCAACACCTCAGCCAATTAGAGTTGACTTGCCAACCAATCAACCCCCTCTTCCCTTGAAGTATAAATTGTTCTCATTGTTTGAAATCTGCATTTGTCCTGATGAGTCCAGGCTGAAAAGCTTCCACAACATTTGTCCCTTAGCAATATTACAGTTTTGTATTGTCAAGTGACTGCTTATTCTACAACTGGAAAACATTTACATATTGAGCTATTCACATGTTTGCGTGGGATAATGACCCTAGCAAAGCTGTTAATATATGTAGAGTCATTATGGCACAGAAGGAGCCCATTTGACCCAGCCAGTGGGTGGCATGGTGGCACAGTGGTTAGCACTTCTGCCTCACGGCGCCAGAGACCCAGGTTCCATTCCCGACTTGGGTCACTATCTGTGTGGAGTCTACACATTCTCCCTGTGTCTATGTGGGTTTCCTCCGGGTGCTCTGGTTTTCTCCCACAGTCTGAAAGATGTGCTGGTTAGGGTGCGTTGGCCATGCTAAATTCTCCCTCAGTGTACCCGAACAGGTGCCGGAGTGTGGCAACTAGGGGATTTTCACAGTAACCTCATTGCAGTGTTAATGTAAGCCTGCTTGTGACACTAATAAATAAACTTTAAGATAAATAAACTTAAAAAATAACCATTCGGGCTCTCTGTTGAGCAAGCCAGTCAGTCCTTTACCCCTTGCTCTATCCCTTTAGCCCCGCAAGATAATTTCCCTCAAGGTGTCCATCAATTGCCTCCAAAATCTCGCTTCCACCACTCTTGTTGACATGTCCATCCTTTCTGGATAGATGGGCTGAATGGCCTCCTTTCATCCCTGACCGGGGTCATTACCCCTCACTATATAAAAATGCTTTTGCCATATTCCTCGCCGCTGCTCCTCCGCCCCCGCCACCCCCACCACATCCCTTGCTCAAATCCTTCAACTCCCTCGGTACGTGAACCGTCAGATAATGCAAAGCTTCTCTTTGTTCTCCTTCTCTATACCTGATATAATCACAAATCTCAGTCAAATTTCCCCTCTGATCTCTTTTTGCCTCAGAGAGAACAACCCCCCAGCATCTCTCCATCTTAACCTTGTGGCTAAAATCCCTCACCTCTGGAAAGATTCTGCTAAGTCTCCTCTGCACCCTCTCCAGGACATAGAAACATAGAAAACATATATAGTGGTCGGCCATTCGGCTCGTCAGGACTGCTCCACCATTCATTATGTTCATGGCTGGTCATCAAATTCAATAGCCTGATCCCCACTTCCCCCACCCCCGTATCCCTTGACCCCTTTAGCCCCAAGAGTTAATCCATCTAAAGGACCCAAGGTAACCGGAACTTACTTGAAGCTCCAACAGGTTCTGGTTTTACAGGGTATTATTAATCCTGGGAAACAATGAGTTCTCAAAGTGCGTTGGTAGAATGTTTGGCTTCCTGGACATGATTGAATGCAAGCAGCTCAAAGACTGACCTTGGCTGCCCTGGTGATGCAAAGATATTTCAAGCTCTGTGTTTGGGTGAATATAAAATCTTACTCATAATACTAACAGCACCGTTAGTGACAATCTGCCCTCTCTACCAACAGGCAGCTTTGGAAGCCTCTTCCTGGATGGAGAGGATGGTGGGGCGGTGGAGGACATCAGCAAATGGACTGTGGACGATGTCTGTAACTTCATTAGCGGTCTCTCCGGCTGTGCGGAGTACACCCAGGTAAGAGATCTGATCCTGAAAAGCTGCCTCACTGAATATCGTTGCCATTCACTCTCCATCTTAGGCTATTGCACCCCACAGCATCACGATGTGAATCTTGCACCAGCCCTGGCGTTGGGGGATTGGATCACCTTGCAATCTGGGCGCCCTCAAATAGCATCAGTGACTCCCATAATTAGAGGGAGAGTAAAACCCTTTTTTATTCATTTATGGGCATCGCTGGCTTAGACCAGCATTCACCCCCCATCTCTTGTTGTCCCTGAGAAGGTGGTGGTGAGCTGGCGCTGCAGTGTCTGAGCTGTAGTTTCTTTGTAACAGCTGGATGGTTTGCTGGGCCATTCCAGAGGGCTTTTAAGAGTCAACGACATTGCTATGGGCCTGGAGTCACATGTAGACCAGAACAGGTAAGGATGGCAGGTTTCCTTCCCTTAAGGGGTATTTTTTTTTTGACAATGGTTATCATTAGACTTTTAATTCCATATCGTCTTCTAAATTTAAATTTCGCCATCTGCCGTGCTTGGGTCCCCAGAGTATTACCTTGGGTCTGTGCATTACTACTGCACCTCCCTCTATCTTGTCTGTAAAGCCCAACATCGCAGTTTAGCCGCAGACAAGACATAATTCCCCACTGTGCTTGTGTTTCCCACCAGGACAGGTGTCCTGGGTAATGTAACTCAACACCACCTGCCTCATTGGATAAAAGCAAATTACTGCTGGAATCTGAAAGCAAAAGAGAAAACGCGGGAAAATCTCAGCAGGTCTGACAGCATCTGTAAGGATGCTGTAAGGATCTGTAAGGATCCTTACAGATGCTGTCAGACCTGCTGAGATTTTCCAGCGTTTTCTCTTTGGTTCCATTTGTCTCATTGCTGTGTTGAAATTGGTCTCTATTTTACAACAGTAACCACACTTCAAAAATATTTAACTATTTCTTAAGGACATTAGGTCATCCTTGTGTGATATATCTGCAAAGCCTCCTTTTCCTCGAATGGATTTAAAATCAGATTCCAAAAAGTGATAGTTTGCGATCCATGTTAAAGTTAAATATATTCTTGAGGATTGTATCTAGACGCTATGTTCTACATTGACAGGATATCTTTTATAACGATACCAGAGGTTATGAATGTTACCCTATGTATTTTAAGCCTGGGCTGATGAATAACTCCTTACAACATCGTCAAACAATTGCACACAGTCTCCTCCTCAAGACTGTTTCATAGAATCCCTCCACTGCAGAAGGAGGCCATTCAGCCCATTGAGCTTACACTGACTCTCCAGCAGAGCATGTTATCCAGGCCTATCTCCTGCCCTATACCTGTAACCCCACGTATTTACCCCACCAATCCCCCTAACCTACGCATCTTGGGACAATTTAGCACGGCCAATCCACAAAACCTACACAACTTTGGAGAGTGGAAGGAAATCGGGAGGAAACCCATGCAGATACGGGGAGAACATGCAAACTCCGCACAGACAGTGACCCAAGCTGGGAATCCAACCCAGGTCCCTGGCACTGTGAGGCAGCAGCGCTAACCACTGTGCCACTGTGCATCCGTTAGCTTCATCCCCACATAGATATTCCTTTCCTCTCATTTTTAGTTCATTATCATTTGTTCCCCCTGGCCATTTGAAGACTTTCTCTGCATCAGGATTCAGGCATTGGGGTCCAAAGAACTACCTTACTCCCAGTCCACTCATTAACCAGTATAGCTTCTGCCTGACCAGCTGGGCTCATTCTCCTCTTAATGAATCCAGCATCTCAGAAAAGCTCATTCAGTGGGGGTTAGTTGTTGGCTTTTGTGGTCACAGCTGAATCGTGGATAGACAGGGAATGAGAGGGAGGTGGACTGCACAGAGGCAAAATGTCGTTGCTTTGGAAAAGTGTCATGTGTCAGCACAGGCTTGGCAGGCCGAAGGTTTATTTCCGTACTGTACTATTCTTTGTTTCAGAGCAGATTAGCGTGACTCAGAGCCCATTAACTGATGAGCCGCCCCCAGACGCCCCACCAATTCAATCTTGAGCTATACAAGGTTATAGTCCATTTATGGTCCATCCCTATTTGACCTTGAGAAGGTGGCAATGATAGCTGAGCATTCCAGAGGGCACCGAAAGCTCAGCCACGTTGGTGTGGGACTGGAGTTACAGATATAGTCAAAAGAGCAAGTCTTCTTCCCTAACAGTGATCCAGTTAGTATTCCCGACAATTCCACAGTTCAGACGTCATTTCCTAATACCAGCTTTTCATGGCATGGTGGCACAGCGTTTAGTAACTCACAGCCTCACAGTGCCAGGGACCTGGGCTCAATCCTGGCCTCAGGGCAATGTCTGTGTGGAGTCTGCACGTTACATAGAACATAGGACATTACAGCACAGTTCAGGCCCTTCGACCCTCAATGTTGTGCCGACCAGTGGAACCAATCTAGTGACCCTCTAACCTGAACTATTCCAATATTATCCATATGACCATTTGAATGTCCTTAAAGTTGGCGAGTCCACAATTGCTGCAGGCAGGGCATTCCATGCCCTTACTACCCTCTGAGTAAAGAACATAGAACATTACAGCACAGTTTAGGCCCTTTGGCCCTCAATGTTATGCCGAGCTATGTCCAATCCCAAGATCCAGCTATCCCACTCCCTATAATTCTGGTGTGCTCCATGTGCCTATCCAATAACCGCTTGAAAGTTCCTAAAGTTCTCCCTGTGTCTGCATGAGTTTCCTCCGGGTGCTCCAGTTTCCTCCCACACTCCAAAGATGTGTGGATTGACCATGCTAAATTGCCCCTTAGTTTCCCAAGATGTGTAGGTTAGATGGATTAGCCATGGTAAATACATGGGGTTACGGGGATAAGGCAGGATGGTGAGGGCCTGGGTAAGAGTCTCTGTCAGAGAGTCGGTGCAGACTTGATGGGCCGACTGGCCTTCTTCTAAACTGTAGTTATTCTGTGAAATGTGCGAGTGCATATGGAAAGCTTTGTCTAATCCAGCTGCTACATAACAAGTGGCTGCTAATGGTTTATATAGGCCTCGTGGTATTATTGCAAGACTATTAACCACAAAGTCATCTAAATGTTCTGGGGACCCGGGTTCAAATCCCACCACAACAGATGGTGGAATTTGAATTCAATAAAAAAAAAATGGAATTAAGGATCTACTGATGACCATGAAACCATTGTCGATTGTTGGAAATCTGGTTCACTAATAAACTTTAGGGAAGGAAATCTGCTGTCCTTACCTGGTCTGGCCTACACTTGACTCCGGAGTCACAGCAATGTGGTTGGACTCTCAGCTACGCTTGGGGAACTAGGGATGGGCAATAAATGCTGGCCAGCCAATGACGCCCATGTCCCATGAATGAATAAAAACTATATCGGTCTTTTGACCAATTCCATCAGCTGCACTTTCCTAATTGAATAGCAAACTGACCGTGGATTGAAGTCTTTATCTGTGTCCTCAGCGAGCAGACAATGATCATTTGTGTTTGATGTGCAGGTGTTCAGGGAGCAGGCCATTGATGGAGAGACATTGCCTTTGTTAACGGAGGAACACCTACTGAACACCATGGGCCTAAAACTGGGACCAGCGCTGAAAATACGCGCACAGGTAACATTTCTCTTTGATTGGTCCAGCTAGCGGAGCACATGATGTGCCGTCCACATCCTGTTTGCTCACATGATCTAATGGAATGACATGTAATCGATTCAAAGTCGCTTGAGTTTCCTTCAAAAGGGTGGGACAGGATGGCTCTTTCTGTCCCAGCCACCAGCTAGTTAACAGTAACTACCTGAGAGGTGACTTCACCAGGCTCCAGTATGTCCCATCTGGCACAGGCCACTTACCCACAATCACAGAATACTACTGTGCAGAAGAGACCCTTCGGCCCATCGGCACAGCAAAGACCCTGACCTGCCCACCTAATCCCACTCGCCGGCACCTGGCCCATTGCCTTGAATGTTACGGCGTGCCAAGTACTCATCCAGGTACTTTTCCAAGGATGCAATGCATCCTGCCTCCACCATCCTCCCAGGCAGATAAAATTACGCAGGCTAAATAGCATTAAAACATGCCAGTCGGCCCAAATGGGCTTCTTGTCCTCCTCCCATCATTTTCCATCTAAATCCACCATTATAGCCCTCCATTCTCCACAGTGGTTAGCATTGCTGTCTCACAGCACTAGGGACTTGAGTTTGATTCCGAGCTTGGGTCACTGTCTGTGTGGAGTCGGCATGTTCTTCCTGTGTCTGCGTGGGTTTCCTCTGAGTGCTCCAGTTTCCTCCCACAGTCTGAAAGACGTGCTGGTTAGGTGCATTGGTCATGCTAAATTCTCCCTCGGTGTACCTGAACAGGCACCAGAGTATGGCGACCAGGGGATTTTCACAGTCACTCCATTGCAGTGTTACTATAAGCCTATTTGTGACAATAATGAATAAAGTTAAACCTCTTCCTCAAACGTTGGTTTAGCATCCCTTTTAATACATCTATATTAGTTCCTTCAGCTACTGCTGGTTAGATGCACTGACCCGAACAGGCGCCGAACTGTGGCAACAAGGAGAATTTCACAGTAACTTCATTGCATTGTTAATGTAAACCTTATTTGTGACTAATAAATAAATAAGTAAACTTTATAAACTTCCTGTGATAGCAGATTTCACATTCTTACCTCACTTGGGGTGAAGAACTTGGAGCTAATTTTGTTTTCGTCCTATTGGTTAGGTAGTCACAAGACCTTCACGTTGAGAGCCACAATTAATCCCTCCCCAAATCACAGGATTGTTAGGGATAAAACGAGGCCATTCAGCCCATCCACTCAGTAAGAATGCCCTGTTATCTCAAGATGCCACTGTTCTTTAAATGATTCAGGTGTGTTTGCTTCCGGGGACATTCCAGGTGTCCGTTCCATGTGTGAGAACTCCCTGCCTGGAAAATTGAACCCTGCTGTCAGTCCTCAGTTTGATCCACACTCAGTAAAGGAGCAATTCATTTTGTACTATTGTGCGTACACACCACACAAAGAGGTCTTGTGGCGCAGTGTTACTGCCCCTACCCCTGGACCAGAAGCTCCAGGTTCAAGTTCAACAACTTGTTGGCCATGGACGGAGCATTCGTAATGTGATTCAAAGGTAGACAATCAGCCCAGGAATCCTTCCCCCCCAACTATTACCCAAAGTGTGTGTGTGAATAAATGCTAAAAAATCAACTGACACTACACAGGATAATTACAAGAAAGGAATGAAGCCCATTCAATTTGTTTCCTCCTATAGGGCAGATGCACAATACAGTTGGGAATCAGTGCAATGCAGAAGGAGGTCATTCATCTCATCAAGTATGCACTGACAACAATCCCACCCAGACCCTTTCCCCGTAACCCCATGTACTTACCCTAGTTGGTCCCCCGACACTAAGCCTGGGCAATCCACCTAACCCGCACACCTTTTCACTATGGGAGGAATCTGGAGCACCCGGAGGAAACCCACGCAGACACGGGGAGCATGTGCAGACTCCGCACAGTCACCTGTGGCCGGGATTGACCCCGGGTCCCTGGTGCTGTGAGGCAGCAGTGCTCACCACTGTGCCACCGTGCCGCCAGAGTTGGCTTCAGTTCTACAAACTTTCATTAGGACATTTGCTGGTTGTCATTCTCAGACCAAAATCGTGTGAACTGAGAGGTGGATTCAAACATATTGAGGGATTCTATGATCTACATTCTGGTGCATTGGGTGTGAGGATCACAAGTGTGAATTTTACACCTGTGCAACCTATTCAATTGATGCAACTATTTGAACTATTATCGTTTAACGTCCCTTCATCAGTCACTACATTGACACAGATCCTCTCTTTCATTTTTGTTATCATTATAACATTCAGGTTAATTCTCACATCAACATTTACCCACGAATTGCATCTCTTGGGGGTGTGGTGACTAATGGGGTTGTCTTCATAGAAGCCCTACAATGCAAAAGGAGTCCATTCAGCCCATCGGGTCTACACCCACCACAATCCCACCCAGGCCCTATTCCCGTAACCCCACATATTTACGAATCCCCTTGACACTAGGGTCAATTTAGCATGGCCAAGCAACCTAACCCGCACATCTTTGAAGTGTGGGAGGAAACCGGAGCATCCAGAGGAAACCCATGCAGACACGAGATGAACGTGCAAACTCCACACAGAAAGGGACCCAGAATTGAACCGGGGTCTCTGGCGCTGTGAGGCAGCACTGCTGACCATTACAGTGCGTCCCCTTACACTTTACAGTCTTTTACTGAACCTGTGACGGAAACAGAATCCTCTTATTAGATGGCAAACTTGGAAGGAAATTACATGCTAACATTTTAAATAACTACAAATTTCAGACAATAAAGGCATCCAAAGCCTCTCCGTCCAATACAATATCCGAGATGTAATCTCCTGGAATGCGAGGCTTTATTAAAGAATTAATCTTGTGCTTTTTATATTTAAGTAATCAATCAAAGAATAGATTGTTGCTCGTTAACGCAGTTAGACCATTTTATTAAATTTTATCACTGACAATACTTCATAAAATAATTTCAGTTCCCCCATGATATTTTGGCAGTGAGCGACACCCTTAAAATCCTACTCTAAATCAAAGTCTGAATTTGGCCAATTTCACTCCAATTTCAAAAGGTCATAAAGCTTAAAGTTTATTTGTTCGTGTCACAAGTAGGCTTACATTAACACTGCAATGAAGTTACTGCGAAAATCCCCTACTCTGGCGCCTGTTCGGGTACATTGGAGAGAGAATTTAGCCTGGCCAGTGCTTCTAACCAGCAAGTCTTACGGACCGTGGGAGGAAACCTGAGCACCCAGAGGAAACCCACGCAGACACGGGGAGAATGTGCAGACCCAACGCAGACACGGGGAGAACGTGCAGACTCCACACAGACAGTACGGGAGTTGAACCCAGGTCCAAAAAGAGAAAATGCTGGAAAATCTCAGCACGCCTGGCAGCATCTGTAAGGAGAGATGCTGGAATCCGGAATCTCTTTACAGATGCTGCCAGACCCGCTGAGGTTTTCCAGCATTTTCTCTTTTGTTTTCAGATTCCAGCATCTGTGGTAATTTGCTTTTATCAATTGAACTGGGGTCTCTGGCGCTGTGAGGCAGCAATACTAACCGCTGTGCCACCATGCTGTCCAGAAGGGATCAAGGTGCATTCAGCCATGCTCTAGTGAATGGAACAAGCCCAAAGGCTTGAATAGTGAGCTCCTGTTTTTAATGAATATGAAAAGCCAGATACTGTGGTTTTGAATTGGAGAAGAACGACGGTGGGAAGCTGGGACTTGTGTTTCACTTGTGTTTCACCTTGCAGGTTGCCAAAAGGATTGGCCGAGTGTTGTACATGGCCAGTTTCCCACTGGCTCTGCCGCTCCCGCCCGCCGCACTGAGACCACCCGAGAGGGACCTTGCACCCACCGAGAACCGCCCCTCCTCCACTGGCAGCGTTGCCTCGCCGTACGGCAGCCTTCAAGCCAGCCGCATCTCACCGAAACAAGAAAACGGCAACACCTCGACAATGGGGATCAGCGACCTCACTAAACCACAGTCTTGAGCAAGACATTTCGCTCGGAGGAAAGAGAGAGCGTAAAGTTGCTGTTATTCGAAACCAAAGTATTTATAGGAGCGCCAACTTAAAAAACAACAACACAAACTCCGACTTTCAAAAACGCATTTTTAACAAAAAGACCGATTCCCTTTTCTGTTTCTTCAAGACGCCAGTTTATCCTTGAAAGCCAATTCGAAAAGCGGCCGAGAAAAGTTGACGGCAGATGAATACAAGACGCTGGTCAGGTTGGCACAACTTGCCAACGTAAAAAAAAAACCAAGGCTGAATTTCTGCTTGCTTCAAGTCGAACGAAATTGAGGCCAATCCCCCCCCCCACCGTCCCCACAACCACCACCACCACCCCCCCCACCCCCCGTCCCCCAATTTCTTATTGCTGCAAGGAACTGAGGCAAAGGGGGGAAAAGGGCAAGAAAAACTGTGCACTGGTACCAAAAAATAGAGGTTTCTCTCACAGACCTGGGATTAAACATTCGATGTAAAAAGAAATTCGCAAGCACTCGTTTCGACAAGGGACTCATTATGTGATTGCTAGTGTCTATGCATTGTCCAGTGCTAAACCAAAGATGATGGATTGTATGTCTGTGTTTACAATACATTTCTAAATGGTACAACAAATTTTTTCTTTTGCCTATAAGGACACAGTTTTAAAAGTGCCTCGATGTAGGAGGTTTAATCACTACTTTTGTGAATACACGCGCACACGCCTGACTGGACCGCGAATGCACAGGCATCGGAGTTTGGAAGGTGGTTTCAAAACAACCGGTTCGAGAAAATAGCTATTCAATACATGGGACAGCAAAATTGTACGAGCAAAGCTAGTTACGGAAAGATTTTGGTACTTACTTTGGGTTTTTCTTTTGTCGTTGTGTAGTTGCACGTTTTTTGGAATTTTTTGGGGTGGGCGGGACGCGGGGAGGGGGGGGAAATAAAGAAATGTAAACTGCTGGGGGCAAGTTTCCCCCTCTTTTTTCATGCTATCCGAACCTTAATTGCTGCTTTTAAGCAATCAACATAATGAATAATTACGTTATTTATGGAAATTTTGTTGGGTAGGTCAGATATGTTTAGCACTATATATATGGTAATAATCAGCCCTGAAAGGGCGGTATAAGAATAATTAAAAAAAAACTTAAAAAAAAAATTGTTGTTCCTTTAGCTGGATTTGGCCAATTTGCGTCAAACTATCATTTAATGTTTTGCAACTGTAAACATTGAGGATATGGTGATCTGTAAAATAATTTTAGCCTATTTGTTAATTTGCTTTTATTCTTGTCTTTCACTTTTAGTGAAATAAAGCCCCCTCCCGGAAAAAAAAACAGTACGAATTAACATTTCGTTTGGTTTTATTGAAATGTGGAACTTTTTTTTTGAAGCTCTTGTCTTAATGTTTCCCTCCCTCTCGTGCCACAGATTCCTTCAAACTCTTTCCAGCAAATGAGACTCCAACGGATTTCTAGCTTGCGCCTCCCCCCCCCAACATATCCCCACCCTCCACCCAACCCCCCCCCACTCCCCCCGCAGCCCAACCCCCCCCAACCCCCACCCCACCTACCCCCACCCCACCCCCCCAACCCCCACCCCACCCCCCCAACCCCCACCCCACCCCCCCAAACCTCACTCCCACCACTTCCCCCCCACTTACCCCCATCCCACCCCCCAAACCTCACTCCCACCACTTCCCCCCCACCCCACCCCCCTACTTACCCCCACCCCGCCCCCCAAACCTCATTCCCACCACTTGCCCCCCCACCCCACCCCCCTACTTACCCCAACTCCGCCCCCCAAACCTCACTCCCACCACTTGCCCCCACCCGACTCCAACCCCCCCCCCAGCCCCCCACTCCACACCCCAGTCCCCCCAACCCCACCCCACCCCCCGATCCCCACTCCCCCCCCAGCCCCCACCCCATCTACTGACCCTCACTCCCCCCCCAGCCCCCACTCCTCCCAATAACCCCCACCCCCCCCAACTCCCACTTCCCCCCATTCCCCAGCCCCCACGCCTCCTCCCACCCCACCCCCAAACCCCCATTTCCCTCACCTTCCCCCACACCCACTCCGCCCACACCCCAACCCACACCCCCTCCCCCCACACCTCAACCCTCACACACCACCCCCTCCCTAACCCCACTCCACCCCAGCCCATCCCCACCACTCCCCCCACCCCCTCCCACCCACGCACCACCCCCCCCTCATTCCCATTACCCCTCACCAACCTCCACTCCACCCCACACCCCCACCACTAACCCCCAACCTTCCCCCATATCCCCACTCCCCACCCACCCTGCAACATGAAATGTAAATTTCCCAGAGAGATGCAATAACACATCACTAACTCTCTCTCTCAATAAAGCAAAGCCTGCGGTTTGAAGGTTATTCCATTGATCACAAGGCAGGCTTTCTCTATCAGCTCCACCCCATGCCGGCTGCAGTGAAGTGAAACCAGACACACTGATGGTACTGGCAGTTTGTGTGTTTGTTCCCTGCAATCTCCCCTCGGTGCCCACACTGAAGACGGAAACTGGGAGACCGGATAACAGATGCTGCTTCCTACAAGAAGACCCAAGTTTATCAAATTGAAGTGGAGGTGTCTCCTGATCTCCATTGAGCCATTAAACATTGGCCCCAGTGCCGGCGCTAACAAACACACTTACTTAGTTTATCCTAAGATCAATCAAACTTAAGTAGTCTGTTGTCTTTGAAGTGATATTTTGCCCGCAGAGAGCTCTAGGTCTCCTCAGTATGTCAGCAATGGCCACATGTAAAGCGATCAGGGGCATCTCAGGTACATAAAATACCCTCTTCCACCTTCTTGTAGCAGGAACAAGATACAAAAAGGAGGGAATGCAGAATAGAGTGTTGCAATCAGAGTTAGGGTGTAGACAAAAACCAGCTTAATGTAACATAGGTCCATTGAAAAGGCTGATGGCAGCAGGGAAGAAGCTGCGGTCATGTACCAACTGGGACAGTGCGGTGGCACAGTGATTACCACTGCTGCCTCTCAATGCCAAGGACCTGGGTTCAATTTCAGCCACGTTCTCCCCGTGTCTATGTGGGTTTCCTCCAGGTGCTCAGGTTTCCTCCCAGAATCCAAAGATGTGCAGGTTAGGGTGATTGGCCTTGCTAAATTGACCCTAATATCAAGGGGATTAGTAGGGTAAGTGTGTATTTACAGGAATTTATGAGATGTGGTTAGTACAGACTCTGTACTGTAAGGATTCTATGACTCGAGAACATTTTCTTCCCTGCTGCTAGCAGACTGATGCATGTACGTAACCTATATAAAGCTGCTCCTTCTCTACATCCTAGCTATGACTGTAATACTACATTCTGCACCCTCTCCTTTCCTTCTCGCCTATATACTCTATGAATGGTATGCTTTGGCTGTATAGGGCACAAGAAACAATACTTTTCACTGCATCCCAATCCATACAATCAAGTCAAAATGCTAAAGGGGTTTATAAGGTGAACATTGAATAGATGGTTCCTCTATTATGGGACTGTCTAGAACAAAACGTCCCAGCTGTCGGCTGGAATTATACTGCCATAGGAGTCAGAGCGGGTGAGGGGTGTATATTCAGAATCCCACAGTGCAGGAGGAGGCCATTCAGCCCATTGAGTCTGCACCGAGCACAATCCCACTCAGGCCTATTTCCCCCGAACCTCACACATTTACCCTGCTAGTCCCCCTGATAGTAAGGAGAAATTTATCATGGCCAAGCCACCTAACCTGCACCGCTTTAGGCTGTAGGAGGAAACCGGAGCACCCGGAGTTAAACCCACGCAGACACGGGGAGAATGTGCAAACTCCACACAGTGACCCAAGCCGGGAATTGAACCCGGCTCCCTGAGTGCTGTGAGGCAGCAGTGCCAGCCACTGTGGCGCACAACCCCCCCCCCAAAAACAGGAAGATCTGTTGAGCTGTATGGTTTCGGGGCAAACATGGTCTTAAAATCCTGCCCGTAAAGCAAGAGGGAGGTAGTTTTAAAACTGAGATGTGGAGAAACGATTTCTCTCAAGAGGATTGTGACTCAGTGGAACACACTGCCCTAGTGTGCAGTGGAGGCAGAATCAGTCAACAGACTCAAGAAAGAGATAGATATGTCTCTGATGAAAAGTGGGAAAAAGGTTGTGGGAAGTGGCCAGGAAAGTGGAGAGACCAGGATAAGATCAACCACGATTGTGTTAAATGGCAGAACGGGCTTGAAGGGCTGGATTGCCCAATCCCACTCCTAATTTCTACAATTATGAAAAAAATAGATGGAGTTTGAAATTCCCCAAATATGAGGCTCTTATTCAGCTCTGCTCACAGTGGAACAAATCACAAGGCCGTCGCCTAATAAATGTGCTGAGTTCCATTGACCAAGCTGGGTGCATTACTCCACCAAGGCCTGTAGAAGGTACAATGTGCATGATTCCCAGGTAGGCTTTGACAAGTGGCTGGTGGTATATGCCCCTATTGGCTCTCTGCCACCCCAAAAATGGCAGAAAGTTCTGTACAACTCCATCATGGCCTCTCTGTTTTTGTAATCTACATCCCGATTGATAAAGGCGAGTGTGCCATATACCTTTCTCACCACCCTATTAACCTACCTTTCTGTCTTCAAAATGCGATGGACAAACATGCCAAGCTCTCTCTGTTCTTCAGAACTTCCAGATCCACAGCAATGTGGTTGACGCTCAGCCGCCCCCCCCCCACACACACACACACACACACACACACACACACACACAAACAAAGGGCAAAGAGGAGTGGACAATAAATGCTGGTGATGTCTACGTCCCATTTAGGAATTTGCAAACACGTTAATTACCAGTAGATTTCACTGTCAGTTGCACTTTTAATGTAAGCATTTGGTAGTTCCCTCTGGAGTTTTGCGCGCTAAACAACAAAAGGATTACCCTGTCACTCCACAATATACTAGTGAGAATGTTCTGCTGTTCCTGGCCCCAGCAGAATGACGGAATGAATTAACATTCGCACTTCGCTAAACGTGCTATCAAATCTAATTTAGCTGTTTAAAAATGTCATAATTAGTTAATCTTCCAAAGGCCTGATAATGGTTTCTGGATTCTTAGCAACAGGACTGCGTGGGTCAGTGCTTTGAGCCTGGTCATTCACAGTTGATTTGTATTGGTTGCCACCTCAACATTATTTATCAGTCATTGATCCAGCCACCTCGTTACCCCGGCTGAACAAAATTCTATCTTGGGAGGAGGTAGAGAGGGTTTGTAATTAGTGCTGGGCTAAAGGATTATGAGGCGTAGGCAGGAAGGTGGAGATGGGGCCAAGATGAGATCAGCCATGATTGTGTTGAATGGCGGAGCAGGCTCGAGGGGCTGAATGGCCTCCTCCTGCTCCCAGTTCTTGTGTGTTCCAGTTTCCATATCACATTGTGCGAAACGAAGGGTGGAATTTTCTCATCCGGCAATCGTAGTAGGGGGGTGGACACAGAACATGCAAAGGCCCTTTGCGGGGTGGCACGGGTTCAATTTCTGGCTTGGGTTACTTTCTGCGTGGAGTTTGCACATTCTCCCCGTGTCTGAGTGGGTTTCCTCTGGGTGCTCCAGTTTCCTTCCACAGCCCAAAGATGTACGGGTTAGATTGATTGGCCATGCTAAATTGTCCTTTAGTGTCAGCGGGACTAGCTAGGGTAAACGTATGGGGTTATGGGGATAGGGCCTGGGTGGGATTGTGGTCAGGGCAGATTTGATTAGCTGAATGCACTGTAGGATTCTATGATCTCGAGCAGGGTCTTGGGGCGAGCATGGCCCATCCTCTGATTCCATCCTCAGAGTAGGCCATTTGGTCCTTCAAGCCTGTTCCTCCTGCTCGAATATGATCATGGCCGACTTTCCATCTCAATGCCATCATTCTCCGCATAACCCTTGATGCCATTAAAATTTCTCTCTTTTGTGAATATATTTGGTGAAGGAGCGACTGTGGATTTTATCTTTGAGATGACCTAATTTTAAGATTCTAGTTTTTTCAGAGGCAGCTGACAGGTAAAGCAAATAAAGGGGAGGTCCATGGTGATTCCCCTCCCCCAGCCCTCTGCCATTTTCTCTCTCTTCCTGCTGGGATAGCACATCCCCCCCACAACTCCCTGTCCCCAGAATCACACCCAGTGAAGCCAATACTTGTGCTTGAACCTAGACCGAATGTCAGCAAGCTGTGTGACTTCTAACGGCCTGTTCACATAGCGAGGCCTGTTCGCGGAGCGAGGCCTGTTCTCATAGCCAGGCCTGTTCATGGAGTGAGGCCTATTCACACAGTCAGGCCTATTCTCACCGAAGATCTACACCACGCAATTTTTCAACAAGGGATACTGGAGAGCAATTAGGAGCTGGAATCCTGGTTCATTTTTCCCTCTCAAAGGAACAACAAACCTGGCCCTAGCTCCAAATACTTGCTCTGTTAAATGGACCTTAGCTCAACCATGTGCGCTACTGCTCTCACCATAGAATCCCTACAGGCCATCAAGGCCTTTGGCCCATTGAGTCTGCACTGACCACAATCCCACCCAGGACCTATTCCCATAATACCACATATTAACCCTGCTTATCCCCTTGACACTAAGGGGCAATTTTAGCATGGCCAATCAATTGAATCTGCACATCTTTGGGTTGTGGGAGGAAACTCACACAGACACAGGGAGAACGTGCAAACTGCACACAGTCAGCTGAAGCCAGAATCGAACCCGGGTCCCTGGCGCTGTGAGGCAGCAGCGCCAAATACTATGTCACCATGCTGCCAACTTTGGTCACATGCATAACAAAGGACATCCCAATAAGCCATATCATGCCCGCTACGATTCTTACCAATTTTTACAGATGCACCATAGAAAGCATTCTTTCTAGTTGTATCACAGCTTGGTATGGCTCCTGCTCTGCCCAAGACTGGAAAAAACTACAAAGTGTCGTGAACGAAGCCCAATCCATCGCGCAAACGAGGCCCTCATCCACTGACTATGTCTATACTTCCCGCTGCCTGGGCAAAGCAGCCAGCATAATTAAGCACCCCATGCACCCCGAACATGCTCTCTTCCACTTCTTCCATCAGGAAAAAGATACAAAAGTCTGAGGTCACGTACCAACCGACTCAAGAACAGCTTCTTCCCTGCTGCCATTAGACTTTTGAATGGACCTATCTCATATTAAATCAATCTTTCTCTTCATCTTCGCTATGACTGTAAAGCTACATTGTACATCCTCTCCTTTCCTTCTCCTCTATGGACTCTATGAACAGTATGCTTCTGTATAGCATGCAAAAAACAATACTTTTCACTGTATCCCAATACATGTGACCATAATAAATCAAATCAAGTCATAATGATGACTTAAAATTCCATGTAAGCAAAATAAAACTGTCTCACCAATGATTTATTTTGATATAAGATAACTAAAGGATCATTGGGAAGTAACACGGTGGATATAGACTTGAAGCACGGACGTCACTTTGAACATGTAGGGCAATTCGAAATTTAAATTACAGACGAAAGGTTGAAAATTGTAGACCGGGGCTAGCTGTCCAGATTTTACCCGATTGGCTGACAGGCCACTTGCTGTAGTTTAGCGTCAACTCTTCCTGATCCATCAAAGACCACCCGGAATTCTCATCACGATTCCAGTGGCGACAGATCTGGCCAACTTCTGTCACATAACCATTGATGCATCAAACGGTTGTGGTTTTTTTGGGTTCTGCATCGGGAGATGGCCACTAAATGGTTTCACTGTTTTGTTTGTTAACGATTTTTCCTCAGGACTTTCCCCCTTAGAAGGTGTTTGGTAAGAGTGGATTTCTTGTACGTTGAGTTCTGTGCTCCTTTGAGGGCTGAGCAGTTCAGAGTCACCCAAACAGTGGGCGCTAACACAAAGTACCGAACTTGCAGCATCTCCAGGATCCATTCACCCCGACTCCATTAGTCTTCATCAGAGAACTCCAAATCTTCAACGATATCTTCATCTCCTTCTGCAAGCACCTTCAAGTCCGCCGGCGACAACTTCTTTGGAGCTGCTTTTGGAGAGCCTTCAGCTTCATCTGCTCAGAATTCAAGATAAAAATAGATCATAAGAAAAGTAATAAGGTCACTTAGACTGATATGATCAAATAGAACTTGGACACAACTCCATAGATCTCACAGACCAGGACAAAGGGAGATGAAAATATTGACGTCACTTCACCTTTACCTTCCTAGTTAAGAAGCTTTGTTACAAGAAAAATCAATTTTTGAGCCCAGTTCCCCAAACTTTAATACAAGAATCCATCTTAATGATTACAGAATAAAAAGCCAGCCTAGAATCATAGAATCCCTGCCATGCAGAGGGGAGGCGATGGCCTCATGTTATTATCATTAGACTATCAATCCAGAAACTCAGCTAATGTTCTGGGGACCCGGGTTCAAATCCTGCTCCGGCAGAGGGTGGAATTTGAATTCAATAAAAAGAAACCCTAGAGTTAAGAATCTACTGATGACCATGAAACCATTGTCAATTGTTGGAAAAAACCCATCTGATTCACTAATGTCCTTTAGGGGAGGAAATCTGCTGCTCTTACCTGGTCTGGCCTACATGTGACTCCAGAACCACAGCAATGTGGCTGACTCTCAACTGCCCTCCAAGGGCAACGAGGGATGGGCAATAAATGCTGGCCCGGGCAACGATGCCCATGTCCCATGAATGAATAAAAAAAACGGCCCATCCAGTCTGGGTCCTCCTCCTCTCCCCCCCCACCCTATCCCCGTAACCCCATACATTTCCTATGGCTAATCCATTGAACCTACACACAGGCTGGAATTTTCCTGTCCCATCCAGCACGGGAATCGGAGCGGGTGAGTGGCGGCGGACCACGGAAAGGTTTGTTGACCTCGGGTGCGACTTTATGGTTTTGGGGCGAACAAGACCGTAATATGTCACCCAATCCCTACAGTGCAGAAGGAGGCCATTTGGCCCATCAAGTCTACACTGACTCTCCAACAGAGCATCTTACCCAGGCCCTATCCTTGTAACCCCATGTATTTACCTCGCTAATGCTCCTAAACCTACACATCTTGGGACACTAAGGGGCAATTTAGCACAACCAATCCACCTAACCTGCATATCTTTGGACTATGGGAAGAAACTGAAGCATACGGAGGAAACCCATGCAGATATAAGAACATAAGAAATAGGAGCAGGAGTAGGCCATCTAGCCCTTCGAGCCTGCCCCACCATTCAATAAGATCATGGCTGATCTGTCGTGGCTCAGTTCCATTCCCGCCCTCTCCCCATAACCCTTAATCCCCTCTCTCACCAAAAACCCATCAACCCGCGTCTTAAAAATATTTAGCGAGGCAGCCTCCACCACTTCAACGGGCAGAGAATTCCAGAGATTCACCACCCTTTGAGTGGAGAAGTTCCTCCTCAACTCTGTTCTAAACCACCCCCCCTTTATCTTGAGGCTATGCCCCCTAGTCCTACTATCCTTTCTGAGCGGGAAGAGTCTCTCCACCTCTATCCTATCCATCCTGAACGAGCAGACTCCTCACAGATTGTGACCCAAGCCAGGAATGGAACCTGGGTCCTGGGTGCTGTGAGGCAGCAACGCTAACCATGGTGCCATCATGTGCCCCTAACTGTAACTGTACCGTTCCAATTTCTCCTCCCGGCTCATCACATGATACAGGTTTGTGCTAGATTCTGGATACCAGGCTACCTTAGTGTCCGAACTGACTTCCACTGTCTGCACACCAAGTTCCCCGAGCTGTGGATTACTGGATAGAGATCAGGAACTGGAGAGTTAGCTGATTTTTCTCTCCCTTTGAGGAGAGTGAGGCGCTGGGGACAATCACCCCAGCTTACCTTTGGCCCAGCTGAAATCCACCAACTCAAGTCCAGGACTCGATGGCCTGCCTGCCTCACTGCTCTGGTGTAACACCCTTACCTGCCAGGCTATTGAGGAGATACTGACTTGACTTTGTGTA
This sequence comes from Carcharhinus amblyrhynchos, assembly GCF_965287045.1. Taxonomy (NCBI): domain Eukaryota; kingdom Metazoa; phylum Chordata; class Chondrichthyes; order Carcharhiniformes; family Carcharhinidae; genus Carcharhinus; species Carcharhinus amblyrhynchos. Next base: position 54,877 of record NW_027650032.1, on the reverse strand, counting down.
CACTCGGGGAGGGGAGGCAATGGCCTAATGGTATTATTGCTAGACTATTAATCCAGAAACTCAACTAATGCTGTGGGGACCTGGAGTTCGAATCCTGCCATGGCTGATGGAGGAATTTGAATTCAGTTAAAAATATCTCGAATTAAGAATCTACCGATGTCCATGAAACCATTGTCGATTGTCGGAAAAACCCATCTGGTTCACGAAAGTCCTTTAGGGAAGGAAATCGGTGGCACAGTGGTTAGCACTGCTGCCTCACAGTGCCAGGGACCCAGGTTGAGTTCTGGCTTACGCCACTGTCTGTGTGGAGTTTGCACGTTCTCCCCGTATCTGTGTGGGTTTCCTCTGGGTGCTCCAGTTTCCTCCCACAATCCGAAAGACGTGCTGGTTAGGTGCATTAGCCATGCTAAATTCTCCCTCAGTGTACCTGAACGGACGCCGGAGTGTGGCAACTAGGGGATTTTCACAGTAACTTCATTACAGAGTTAATGTAAGTCAACTTGTCACACTAATAAATAAACTTTGACTTTGGACTCAGCTAATGTTCTGGAGACCCGGGTTCGAATCCCGCCTTGGCAGATGGCAGAATTTGAATTCAGTTAAAAATATCTGTAATTAAGAACCATGAAACCATTGCTGATTGTTGGAAAAACCCATCTGGTTCACTAATGTCCCTTTAGGGAAGGAAATCTGCCATCCTTATTGGGTCTGGCCTACTTGTGACTCCAGAGCCACAGCAATGTGGTTGACTATCAACGGCCCTTGGACAACTTGGGATGGGCAATAAATGTTGGCCAGCCAGCGACGCCCATGTCCTACAAATGGATAAAAAAAATAATTCTCTCCTACTATCTACCGCACTCATATTCCACCTCATTTAACTGCACGGAATGATGAAGTTTTACTCCAGCATTTAAGTGGTAATTGTCTTATTATTGAACCTTGGCACTGGCACATATTTGATGGACTGGCCAGATCGCAATGTTTAATTGATGATTTGTCGGCTGAATCACTGAATCTGAAGCACTTAATGAATCAGCCGTTTTAATTACTCATCAGACTCAACGAGCAGCAGGGGAATCATGGAGCTAGGCTCCTCAGGATACTCCCAGATACCTGGTGTTGGCACAGGTCAAGTTGCAGCTACATCTTTCCCGAGACCAAGTGGAGTCTATTTATTAGTGTCACAAGTAGGCGTACATTAACACTGCAATGAAGTCACTGTAAAAATCCCCTAGTCACCACACACTGTTTGGGTACACTGAGGGAGAATTTAGCATGGCCAATGCACCCTAACCAGCAGGGGTGGCACACTGGTTAGCACTGCTACCTTATGGTGCCAGGGACCCGGGTTTGGTTCTGGCCTTGGTTTGATTCTGCACATGTCTGCGTGGGTTTCCCCTGGGTGCTCCGGTTTCCTCCCGAGGTCCAAAGATGTGTGGGTTAGGTGGATTGGCCCTGCTAAATTGCCCTTTAGTGTCGGGGGGACCAACTAGGGTAAACGCATGGGGTCATGGAGATAGGGCCTAGGTGGGATTATGGTCGGTGCAGACTCGATGGGCCAAATGGCCTCCTTGTGCCCTGTAGGGATTCTATGAACAAGCCAACAGTTGGTGATCAGGTCCATCCTTTCCAACCCCTGTTGGATCTTCAAGGACTTGTCAAGGTCTCAAATATATCTGCAAACATCCACGCGAGCTCTCACCGATTGAAAAACACAGCAACTCCTACAGGCTCCTCAGTCTGACGAACCAACGCCTCTTGCTAAATATAGCCCTAAAACCAGCATCCAAACAGGAAGCGGCAAACCTAACAAACTTCACCACCCTTTTTTTTTAAAAAGTCAAACATGAAATCCCCCAATCGTCAGGGGGACGGACTCAAGTTTATACCCAACTGGCAATTAGCATGTTGGCAGAAATTATTAATTTGGCCTCCTTCTGAGGGGGAAGGAATGGGGTGGGAGAGGAGGAGGGAGAGAAAGACTGCACCGTGTAAATGATGACGATACAGAGTCTTTTGGGGAGTTTGGGGGAGGGGAGGGTGAGATTGTTGTGCGTACATGCGCGAGTGAGCTCGAATCGCAGAACGCAACTCTACTAATTTGGGCGGCACGGTGGCACAGCGGTTAGCACTGCTGCCTCGCAGCGCCAGGGACCCGGGTTCAAATCCGGCCTCGGGTCACTGTCTGTGTGGAGTCTGCACATTCTCCCCGTGTCTGCGGGGGTTTCCCCCGGGTGCTCCGGTTTCTTTCCACCATCTAAAGACAGGTTAGGTGCATTGGCTATGCTAGGTTGCCCCTGGGTGTCCCAAGATGTGTAGGCCAGGAGGATTAAGTATGTGGGATTATAGGGATAGGGTCTGGGTAAAATGGTCTGTCGGAGATTTGGTGCAGATTAAATGGGCTGAATGGCCTGCTTCCGCTTCCCGGAATGCGGAGGTTAGAGGGATTAGTGGGTAAATATGTGGGATTGCAGGGATGGAGCACGGGTGCGACTGCTGTCAGTACAGACCCGATGGACCGAATGGCCTCCTTCCGCACTGTCAGGATTCTATGATTGTGAACCACGAGGCCATTGCCTCCCCTCTGCACTGTAGGGATTCTATGACACTAGCCTGTCTCTCAATTCTTGTCACACATTAGTTTGCCACAACAGCATTCTTCTTCCTGAACCTGTCCCAAATGGTAGTTTTCCTGGGAGGTGCTCAGATTTCCCACAAAGTCGCCACCTACAACTAGCATTGGGCGAACACATTGGAAGAGTAAGGGGGATGCATTTGTCTGGGGGGCCCGAGATGGCGAGCGGATATACAACACCCGGTAGGATATTGAGGACCATGGGCAGATCTTGGGGAGGTCTTTTCTATTGATCCTTGAAGGGGGTGGACATATCGATAAAGCTTTCAAGAAGACACACTCAAGCCATTGGTTGAGGCGTAGGACATCAGGGCAGGGATGTGAGCACTCACTGCTCAGTTGGCTGGTAGAGACAGAAGCTTTCGTTACACTGATCAAGTACTTGGAAATGCATTTGAAGTGCTGTCAGCTACGAGGCTAATGAAAGTAAGATTAAGCTGGATAGCCCCTTGTTGGTGGATGCAGATATAATGGGCCGAATGGCCTCCGTCCGTGGCGTAAGTTTCTACAATTCAAAATCAAGTGTATTTTCCCAAAATAATCGACGACAGGATTCACATAGAATTTCGACCTCATGCGGAATTTACTGCCCCCATCAAAAGTATCTTTGCTTCATGCTGCTATGGGCAGCACACTGGCACAGTGGTTAGCACCGCTGCCCCACAGCGCCAGGGACCAGGGTTCAATTCCAGCCTCGGGTGACTGTCTGTGTGGCATTGGCACATTCTCCCCGTGTTTGCATGGGTTTCCTCCGGATGCTCAGCCCCAAAGACGTGCAGGTTAGATAGACTGGCCATGCTAAATTACCCCTTAGTGTCAGGGGGATTAGCAGGGTAAATATGTGGGATTACAGGAATGGGGCCTGGGTGGGATTATAGATGGGCCAAATGTACTGTAGATTCTATGATTCATTTGCATCCATAGAGTCAGAAACAACTACGACAGGTTAGTTAGTCAGTCTCAAAGTCTGAAAAATACCATAACCTGCTCTGTTTTCCAGATACCCTGACAGGGAGCAGAAGAATCAGAACAGGTTATGGTATCTTGTAGACAAATATATTATCCTGTACGTGGCAGCACTGCTGTCTCACAGCGCCAGGGACCTGGGTTCGATTTCCCGGTTTGGGTCACCGTCTATGTGGAGTTTGCATGTTCTCCCCGTGTCTGCGTGGGTTTCCTCCGGGTGCTCCGGTTTCCCCCCCACAGTCCAAAGATGTGTAAGTTAGGAGGATTGACCGTGTTAAATTGCCCGTTAGTGTCCAAAGGTCTGCAGGTCAGGAGGAGTAAGTATGTGGGATGGTAGGGTCTGGGTAAGACACTCTGTCGGAGCAGAGTCAGTGCAGATTCAATGAGCCAAATGGCTTGCTTCCGCACTTTAAAGATTGTATTCTATCCTGTTTACACAGGCACTGCATCAAAAACTATTTTCACACTTGTAATGAAGATCGTTTCCACTATTCATATCTTCCCTTCATTTCTCACCATCCCTGCTCGAGCTTTTAACCTCGGCAATTATCAACTGGCCAAGGCTGAACATTTTAAAATGTGTCCAAGAATACCCACCATCTGATTCATCTTCAAAAGACATCGAGTCATCATCCTCCTCTTCCTCTTCATTGCTCATGTCAGACAGGTCCTCCAGGAAATCTTCGTTATCCTTCGATTCTCCTGTAACAGCAGAGATAACAGTCAATGTCAAAGTTGAGAGAACCAAGCACCTTGTACTGCCTACTTGGGCTCTACCCAATCAAGTAATCAAAGTCATTTTGTTGTAATCAGAGTTGATCGGGAGTTGTGAGGAAATGTCCTGCACAGATACCCAGCTGATTATAGGCTGGCCAGCTAAACACTTCATTGTACTGCCTGCTCTGGGTTTGGTATATTTTTCTGCACAGCCTATTCTGGGTTTGGTATATTTTTCTGCACAGCCTATTCTGGGTTTGGTATATGTTTTGGCACAGCCTATTCTGGATTTGGTATATGTTTTGGCACAGCCTACTCTGGGTTTGGTAAATGTTTTGGCACATCTTATTCTGGGTTTGGTATATGTTTTGGTACATCTTATTCTGGGTTTGGTATATGTTTTGGCACATCCTATTCTGGGTTTGGTATATGTTTTGGTACATCTTATTCTGGGTTTGGTATATGTTTTGGTACATCCTATTCTGGGTTTGGTATATGTTTTGGCACATCCTATTCTGGGTTTGGTATATAAGAACTTAAGAAATAGGAGCAGGAGTAGGCCATCTAGCCCTTCGAGCCTGCCCTGCCATTCAATAAGATCATGGCTGATCTGTCGTGGCTCAGTTCCACATTCCCGCCCTCTCCCCATAACCCTTAATCCCCTCGCTTATCAAAAACCCATCAACCCGCGTCTTAAAAATATTTAGCGAGGCAGCCTCCACCACCTCAACGGGCAGAGAATTCCAGAGATTCACCACCCTTTGAGTGAAGAAGTTCTTCCTCAACTCCGTTCTAAACCGCCCCCCCTTTATCTTGAAGCTGTGCCCCCTAGTCCTACTGTCCTTTCTGAGCGGGAAGAGTCTCTCCACCTCTATCCTATCCATCCCATTCATCATCTTATATGTCTCAATGAGATCTCCCCTCATTCTTCTAAACTCTAACGAATACAAGCCTGGTTTATTCAGCCTCTCCTCATAGCTCAACCCCCTCAACTCCGGTATCAGCCTAGTAAACCTCCTCTGCACTCCCTCCAAGGCCAAAATATCCTTGTGTAAGTACAGCGACCAAAACTGCACACAGTACTCGAGCTGTGGCCTCACCAATGCCCTATACAGCCGCAGCAAGACCTCCCTACTTGTATATTCAATCCCTCTCGCTATGAAGGCCAGCATCCCATTCGCCTTCCTGACCACCTGCTGCACCTGCAGGCTGGGTTTTTGCGACTCATGCACAAGGACCCTGAGGTCCCTCTGCACCGTTGCCTGCTGCAGTTATGTTTTGGTACATCCTATTCTGGGTTTGGTATATGTTTTGGCACAGCCTATTCTGGGTTCTATGTATCGACTAAACTTGCCCGAATCGACCAGCAACATCACCATGCCAAACTATCAGGAGACTCAACCAACAAAAACAATTATTCCAAAATACACTCCCACTTCCAAAAATCAGGACTGGGACTAAGAAATCTACCAAAGGATTAGGAAAGGTTATTCAGGTTAGTAAAAGGGAACCTTGTGTTTGACTGGGGGTAAATATTAACCCCTTCAACTTTGGAAATTGGTTTCTCATCCAGGCTGGATGGACAAAATGAACATCTTCTGTATCTGCTGGTTGTATGGGTTCAGAACAGTTAGAAGAGTGAGAGGGGATCTCATAGAAACTTATAAAATTCTAACAGGGTTAGACAGGATAGATTCAGAAGGAATGTTTCCAATGGTGGAGGACTCTAGGACTAGGGGTCACAGTTTGAGGATAAGGAGTAAACCTTTTAGAACTGAGGTGAGGAGAAATTTCTTCACCCAGAGGGTGGTGAATGTGTGGAATTCACTACCACAGAATGTAGCTGAGGCCAAAACATTGTCTGACTTCAAGAAGAAATTAGATATAGCTCTTGGGGCTAAAGTGATCAAAGGATATGGGGAGGAAGGGGGGGATCAGGATATTGAATTCGATGGTCGGCCATGATCAAAATGAATGGCGGAGCAGACGCGAAGGGCCAAATGGTCTACTCCTGCTTTTAGTTTCAAGGGTGAGAGCAAGTCTAGTTCCTAATGAGTTATACTGTATAGCACAGAAATACTTTAATTTGCAGAAGGAGGTACAGATAACTGGTGCAGGGAATGCAGAATAAAAACAGCTCATTAACATAGCCCGACTGACGTGCATTGTTGAGGCAGGGTCTGGTGAGTTTGACCGGGCATGTGCCTGTGCTAATCTTGACCAAGGGGTGTTCAAAGCTGGGCTCCGACAAACCCTGCTTTTACCCCAACTGAAAATTGTTTAGAGTCTGAAGCAAAGATTGCTGAATTAATCCCCAACACAAGAGACAAGACAGATACCTGAAATCAAATCTTCACCCAAAACTTACTGGCGAATCAGCAAACTCATCATCTGATAAGACTTCCCTTCTAAGAAAGCAGTGACGCGAAATAGGGCTGACACTGCAACTGTTTGTCTCAAGACATCAAACTCCTGAAACGGCCGACAGGAAGGTGTGTTGGGATGGCACGGTGGCACAGTGGTTAGCGCTGCTGCCTCACAGCACCAGGGACTCGGGTTCAGATTCCCAGCTTGGATCACTATCTGTGCGCTCTCCCCATGTCTGCGTGGGTTTTCTCCGGGTGCTCCAGTTTCTTTGCACAGTCCAGAAGACGTGTTGGTTAGGTGCACCGGCCGTGCTAAATTCTCCCTCAGTGTACCCGAGCAGGCATTGGAGTGTGGGGACTAGGGGATTTTCATACTAACTTTGACTTGGAATCCCTAGAGTGAGGAAGGAGGCCATTCATCCCGTTGAGGCTGACCACAATCCCACTCAGGTCCTATTCCTGTAACCCCATGTATTTACCCTGCTGATCCCCTGACACTAGAGTCAATTTAATATGGCCAATCAACCTAACCCATACATCTTTGGGCTGAGAGAGGAAATTGGAGCACCCGGAGGAAACCCAGGCACATAATGGGGAGAATGTGAAAATTCTGTACAGACAGTCACCCAAGCCAGGGATTGACTCCAGGTCCCTGGTGTTATGAGGCAACAGTGCTAACTACTGTGCCACTCTTTTTTGTTTACAATTACTTCATTGCAGTGTTAATGTAAGCCTTACTCATGACTAATAAATAATGATGGAGATAAATTGTTAATGGTTGCACATTAGCTACATAATCTGCTCTCAACCAGATAGCCACAGCATGTTATTCCCATTTAGCTAAGCTCTCTCCCCCTCGTCTCCATTGACTCCCCCCCCATTAATTTAACAACCATTTACATTTATCCAACACTTTTAAAGTTCCAAGGCATTTCATTGGAGAGTTATCAGGTTTGGTTTGACATCAAGCCACAGAGAAAGACAGTAGAATAGTGGCCAAAGAGTCAGTAAGAAGTCTCACAACACCAGGTTAAAGTCCAACAGATTTATTCGGTAGCACAAGCCACTAGCTTTCGGAGCGCTTGCTGCCCCTTCATCAGGTGAGTGGGAGTTCTGTTCACAAACAGGGTATATAAAGACACAAACTCAATTTACAAAATAATGGTTGGAATGTGAGTCTTTACAGGTAATCAAGCCTTAAAGGTACAGACAATTGAGTGGAGAGAGGGTTAAGCACAGGTTAAAGAGATGTGTATTGTCTCCACATCAAAAAGTCAGTACCAGAATTCTAAGGACCGGACGGTGTAGGGTTGTTCCATTAATTCAATGATTGTATTTGCATCCATTGACTGTTTACACTGGAAACGCAGCCAGCATGAACAAGGACCCCACGCACCCAGGACATTCTCTCTTCCAACTTCTTCCATTGGGAAAAAGATACAAAAGTTTGAGGTCACATACCAATTGATTCAAGAACAGCTTCTTCCCTCTTGCAAGGTAGGTCTGTTCAGACATTTGAATGGACCTACCTCGCATTAAGTTGATCTTACTCTACACCCCAGCTATAACCATAACACTATATTCCGCACTCTCTCCTTTCCTCCTCCGCTATGTACTCTATGAATGGGATACTTTGTCTGTATAGCGCGCAAGAAACAATACTTTTCACTGTATACTAGTATGTGTGACAATAATAAATCAAATCAAAGACCTCCCTTACAGCAAAGCCACTGTATAGTGATCTAAAGTCAGTGGTCTGACTCATTTGAATTTGAGACAAGGGAGGTCAAGGCAGACTGGGGAAAGTTATGATGCTATCGGACTTTTGGCTTAGTTAGGGAGGAATCAATGATCCAATGCCATAGCAGGTTTGGCAGGTATGGGATGAAGATGGGTCAGAGCATTGCAATCACAACATGCTACTTATTGAACATGGTGCTCACACTGTGATCAAGTTATTACACTGCAGGGCTTTCTCACATCTGTTAAAAAATAACACAATAAAAATCACAAGCTCTCTTGAACCGAGTGTATGGTGTCGAAATTTGCTGATGACACCAAGATTGGTGGAACGGCAAATTGTGCGGAGGGTGTGGAGAGTCTGCAGAAGGATCTAGATAGGCTGGGCGAATGGGCCAGGAAATGGCAAATGGAATTCAATGTTGGCAAGTGCGAGGTGGTCCACTTTGGTAGGAATAATGGTAGGAAGGACTATTACTCACGTGGCGAAAAACTGCAGCAGGCGACGGTGCAGAGGGACCTCGGGGTCCTTGTGCATGAGTCGCAAAAACCCAGCCTGCGGGTGCAGCAGGTGGTCAGGAAGGCGAATGGGATGCTGGCCTTCATAGCAAGGGGGATTGAATATAAAAGTAGGGAGGTCTTGCTGCAGCTGTATAGGGCATTGGTGAGGCCGCAGCTGGAGTACTGTGTGCAGTTTTGGTCGCCGCACTTACGCAAGGATATTTTGGCCTTGGAGGGAGTGCAGAGGAGGTTTACTAGGCTGATACCGGAGGTGAGGGGGTTGAGCTATGAGGAGAGGCTGAATAAACTAGGCTTGTACTCGTTAGAGTTTAGAAGAATGAGGGGAGATCTCATTGAGACGTATAAGATGATGAATGGGATGGATAGGATAGAGGTGGAGAGACTCTTCCCGCTCAGAAAGGACAGTAGGACTAGGGGGCACAGCCTCAAGATAAAGGGGGGGCGGTTTAGAACGGAGTTGAGGAGGAACTTCTTTACTCAAAGGGTGGTGAATCTCTGGAATTCTCTGCCCGTTGAAAGGTGGAGGCTGTCTCGCTAAATATTTTTAAGACGCGGGTTGATGGGTTTTTGATAAGAGAGGGGATTAAGGGTTATGGGGAGAGGGCGGGAATGTGGAACTGAGACACGACAGATCAGCCATGATCTTATTGAATGGCGGGGCAGGCTCGAAGGGCTAGATGGCCTACTCCTGCTCCTATTTCTTATGTTCTTAAGTTATTGAAACAAGAACAGAATTTCAAGTGGTCACGGTGTGGCTTTCTTTTCATGGAATCGTAGAATCCTTACAGATTCGGCCCATTAAGTTGGCACCGACCACAATCCCACCCAGGTCTCAACCCCACAATCCATGCATCCACCCTTGCTAGTCCCCCCTGATACTAAGGGACAATTCAGGTCTCATGGGGCACAATGGTTAGCTCCGGGAACTCCAGTCTTCTCCCACAGTTCAACGATGTGCAAGTTAGGTGGATTGTCCATGCTGAATTGCCCCTTAGTGTTAGGGGAACTAGCTAGGGTAAATGCTTGGGGTTATGGGGGTTGGGTCTGGGTGGGACTGTGGCTGGTGCAGATTCAATGGGCCGAATGGCTTCCTGTTACACTGTCGGATTCTATGAATTTAGCATGGTCAATGCATCTAATCCGCACATCTTTGGAGTGTGGGAGGAAACCGGAGCACATGGAGGAAACCCTGCGAGAATGTGCAGACTCCACACAGACAGTGACCCAAACCAGGAATCGATCCCAGATCCTTGGCGCTGTGAGGCAGCAGTGCTAACCACTGCGCCATTTCCTTTACTCAGTTTCTATGCTTGTCCTGAAAATCAATTTGACCAACACTTCGGAGGAAACCAGTGAATTATGTCCAATCAACCTGGAACCAGCGCTAATGTTTAAAAGCGTTTCGTCCAACGACCTCATACCGGTGGCTCTCACTGGAATACTCTGCACAAATCAACTCCAAATATACACTTCTCTCAAGTTTTTCTCTGCAGTCTGATGCGAGGGTCGTTGATATAATCTGGTCCTGTTTCTGATTCCCAATGCTGACATTGAGCATTCCCTAAATAGTAAACAGGAAGTTGATACTGCCAATACTCTGTTCCTTGTCCGGTACCCACTACCATTTCCATCTAGAAGGACAAGGGCAACAGATATGGTGACACAGTGGTTAGCACTGCTGCCTCACAGCGCCAAGGAGCCGGGTTTGTTTCCAGCCTTGGGTCTCAATTTGTGTGGAGTCTGCACGTTCTCCCAGTATCTTCATGGGTTTCCTAAGGGTGCTGTGGTTTCCTACTGTTACTAGAGAGGCGGTGCTCGACAGACTGGAGGGGCTGATTGTGGACAAGTCCCCAGGACTGGATGGAATGCATCCGAGGGTTCTGAAAGAAATGGCGGAGGTGATAGTGGATGCCTTGGTGGTTATTTTCCAGACGTCGCTGGATTCCGGGGAAGTGCCGGATGATTGGAAAACGGCTAATGTTATGCCATTGTTTAAGAAGGGTGCCAGGCAAAAGGCGGGGAATTATAGGCCGGTTAGTTTAACGTCTGTGGTGGGTAAAATGTTAGAATCTGTCATTAAGGAGGAAATTGCGAGGCATCTTGAAGGGAATTGCTTGATAGAGCAGACGCAGCACGGTTTCATTAAAGGGAAGTCGTGTCTGACAAATTTACTGGAGTTCTATGAGGATGTGTCTAGGGCGGTGGATAGAGGAGAGCCGGTGGATGTGGTCTTTCTAGATTTTCAGAAGGCGTTTGACAAAGTACCTCACAAGAGGTTATTGCAGAAGGTCGAGGGACATGGAGTTGGGGGTAGGGTGTTAGCGTGGATAGAGGATTGGTTGTCAAATAGGAGGCAGAGAGTGGGGGTCAACGGGTGCTATTCGGATTGGCGGATGGTGACTAGTGGAGTGCCCCAGGGGTCGGTGCTGGGGCCTCAGCTTTTTACCATTTATATAGATGATCTGGAGGAGGGAACCGAGTGTAGGGTGTCGAAATTTGCTGATGACACCAAGATAGGGGGAACGGCAAATTGTGCGGAGGGTGTGGAGAGTCTGCAGAAGGATCTAGATAGGCTGGGCGAATGGGCCAGGAAATGGCAAATGGAATTTAATGTTGGCAAGTGTGGGGTGGTCCACTTTGGTAGGAAGAATGGTAGGAAGGACTATTACTTACGGGGCGAAAAACTGCAGCAGGTGACGGTGCAAAGGGACCTCGGGGTCCTTGTGCATGAGTCGCAAAAACCCAGCTTGCAGGTGCAGCAGGTGGTCAGGAAGGCGAATGGGATGCTGGCCTTCATAGCGAGGGGGATTGAATATAAAAGTAGGGAGGTCTTGCTGCAGCTGTATAGGGCATTGGTGAGGCCGCAGCTGGAGTACTGTGTGCAGTTTTGGGCACCGCACCTGCGCAAAGGTATTTTGGCCTTGGAGGGAGTGCAGAGGAGGTTTACTAGGCTGATACTGGAGTTGAGGGGGTTGAGCTATGAGGAGAGGCTGAATAAACTAGGCTTGTACTCGTTAGAGTTTAGAAGAATGAGGGGAGATCTCATTGAGACGTATAAGATGATGAATGGGATGGATAGGGTAGAGGTGGAGAGACTCTTCCCGCTCAGAAAGGACAGTAGGACTAGGGGGCACAGCCTCAAGATAAAGGGGGGGCGGTTTAGAACGGAGTTGAGGAGGAACTTCTTCACTCAAAGGGTGGTGAATCTCTGGAATTCTCTGCCCGTTGAAGTGGTGGAGGCTACCTCGCTAAATATTTTTAAGACGCGGGTTGATGGGTTTTTGATAGGCGAGGGGATTAAGGGTTATGGGGAGAGGGCGGGAATGTGGAACTGAGACACGACAGATCAGCCATGATCTTATTGAATGGCGAGGCAGGCTCGAAGGGCTAGATGGCCTACTCCTGCTCCTATTTCTTATGTTCTTAAGTTATTGAAACAAGAGCAGAATTTCAAGTGGTCACGGTGTGGCTTTCTTTTCATGGAATCGTAGAATCCTTACAGATTCGGCCCATCAAGTCAGCACCGACCACAATCCCACCCAGGTCTCAACCCCACAATCCATGCATCCACCCTTGCTAGTCCCCCCTGATACTAAGGGACAATTCAGGTCTCATGGGGCACAATGGTTAGCTCCGGGAACTCCAGTCTTCTCCCACAGTTCAACGATGTGCAAGTTAGGTGGATTGTCCATGCTGAATTGCCCCTTAGTGTTAGGGGAACTAGCTAGGGTAAATGCTTGGGGTTATGGGGGTTGGGTCTGGGTGGGACTGTGGCTGGTGCAGATTCAATGGGCCGAATGGCTTCCTGTTACACTGTCGGATTCTATGAATTTAGCATGGTCAATGCATCTAATCCGCACATCTTTGGAGTGTGGGAGGAAACCGGAGTACATGGAGGAAACCCTGCGAGAATGTGCAGACTCCACACAGACAGTGACCCAAACCAGGAATCAATCCCAGATCCTTGGCGCTGTGAGGCAGCAGTGCTAACCACTGCGCCATTTCCTTTACTCAGTTTCTATGCTTGTCCTGAAAATCAATTTGACCAACACTTCGGAGGAAACCAGTGAATTATGTCCAATCAACCTGGAACCAGCGCTAATGTTTAAAAGCGTTTCGTCCAACGACCTCATACCGGTGGCTCTCACTGGAATACTCTGCACAAATCAACTCCAAATATACACTTCTCTCAAGCTTTTCTCTGCAGTCTGATGTGAGGGTCGTTGATATAATCTGGTCCTGTTTCTGATTCCCAATGCTGACATTGAGCATTCCCTAAATAGTAAACAGGAAGTTGATACTGCCAATACTCTGTTCCTTGTCCGGTACCCACTACCATTTCCATCTGGAAGGACAAGGGCAACAGATATGGTGACACAGTGGTTAGCACTGCTGCCTCACAGCGCCAAGGAGCCGGGTTTGTTTCCAGCCTTGGGTCTCAATTTGTGTGGAGTCTGCACGTTCTCCCAGTATCTTCATGGGTTTCCTAAGCGTGCTGTGGTTTCCTCCCACACTCCAAAGGTGTGCAGCTTAGGTTGAGTGACCATGCTAAATTGCCCCTTAGTGTCAGCCAGAGTTAGCAGGGTAAATAAATGGGGTTACGGGGATAGGGCCTGGTGGGATTGCTGTGGCGCTGGGTCAATGGGCTGAATGGCACCCTTCTGCTCTGTATGTATGGATAAGGATACACCAACAGCTGCAAATTCCCCTCAAAGTCACTCACCATCCTGACTTGGAAATATATTGCCGATCCTTCACAGTCACTGGGTCAAAATCCTGGAATTCCCTTCCTAACGGCATTGTGGGTCAACCCACAGCACGTGGACTGCAGCGATTCAAGAAGGCAGCTCACCACCACCTTCTCAAGGAGCAACTAGGGATGGGCAATAAATACTGGCCAGACAGTGACACCCATGTCCCCTGGATGAATTATAAAAGCTGCCCTCTTATATATTTAAGGTATTGTTTCTCACCCCATGCATCAGATATCTTGTCTACAAGCCAGGATGGCATAGAAACAAACACTTGCATTTACATAGCGCCTTTCACATCAGGATGTCCCAGAATGCTCTGCAGCCAGTTAAGCAACAGTGTATTAATTGCTGAAATGTCAGGGTGCAGCTACCAATTTGCACACAGCAAGCTCTCACAAACATCAATAATGATCATTTACTGCCTTAGTGGCTATGGTTGAATGATCAATGTTGGCCAGTGCATCACAGCGATCTCTCTTCCCCCACCCCACGCTCCCCCCGCCACCCCAGTCGTCTCCAACAGTGTTCCAGGATCGAAGGAATCAGTATTCTCCAAATGCAAGAATTCACACTCGAAAGTTTCAGGAGTCAGGCTTGAACCCTCTGGCTTCAGAAACGAGGCAATTAACAACCGAGCCACGGCTGCACACAGCCAGCTCGCGCTGCGCCACCCTGACCTCCGCCCAAAGGCGGGCACAGGTCTGAACCGGTGCCCCCAAAACTGCCCAATCTTGCTGCTTAAAAATGAGAATGAGTAACACTGAGAGGGAGGGGGAGGTGGGAGGGGTGAAAGAGTGGCATTACAGTTTCTGAGGCTCTGCCAACTGCTTCCTCGTGCAATTTTGGGTTGAAATGCGGTGATGATGTGAGGGATTTGGGTGTGCAGCGAGAACCACTTAGCACGCTAATGAGACTAAAGCTCCATTCCTATCCTATTGCAGCACAAACTCTTCCTGGGGTCTGCACCAACAGTGAAGGCAACTTCTACATGGTAACTCGATCGAGAGAGAGAGAGCGAGAGAGAGAATGGGAGAGAGAGAGAGAGAGTGAGGGAGGGAGGGAGAGAGAGAGAGCAGATGAGGGAGAGAGACAGAAAGTGAGGAGGAGAGAGAGAGAAAGTGAGGGAGAGACAGAGAGAGAGGGAAAGTGAGGGAGAGAGAAGAAGTGAGGGAGAAACTTCATTGCAGTATTAATGTAAGCCTACTTGTGACTAATAAATAAAACTTTGAATGCTTAGCTAATTTTCAAAAGCTTAAGGAAGTATTATCTCAGTCGGGCCTTCTGAATTCACGGTTTAATTTACAGTTTAAAGAGGTCATTAAAGGATTAGCAGACTTTGATGTTGTTATGCAATACATCGAGAGATAGGGAAGGATAGATTTTATTCTGCTTGCCACACTGCCAGAAGGATGTGGAAGCAGTGTTAATGTTAGCCCGCTTGTAACACTAATAAATAAATAACAAGACCAGTTATTGTTTACAGATGCTGGATGATGGATAAGTATCGGCCAGTATCCCAGGGAGAACTGCCCTGCGCTTCTTTCACATTCACCTGAGAGGGCAAAAGGGGCTCACTGTTCAATGCCTCAGCCAAAAAGCAGGCAAAAATCAGACGAAACCGCTCCCAGTACTACACTGGAGCATCAGTGTCGATTTGTGTACTCACTCACGTCCCTGGGGTGAGCCTTGAATCGACAAACCTCTGACCCAGAGGTGGTAGCACTACTGAGTGAGCCATAGCTGTCACTTACTGTGAGGTACTGCAGATAGTAACGGCCAAACTCATGACATTAGAATTTTCATCCATCATCTCCACTTCTCAGACACAAAGTAAAAGCGCACTCTTTCGTGATAAATAAGACTGCTTTCATTGCACCAGTAATGTTGTGATAATGACACCGGATAGACAGCAAGTATGTGATCAGATTCCATTTATATAGAGAGCCTGGGATGGACAAATACAAAGATACGAGATATTTCATTGGATAACTATCAAATTCACCAGATTAACCTATCCGCAGAAACAGAGTCAAAAAGGAAAGGACAAGTACAGTCATCATTTCTCATCCTGTTGTTACCAGAACCCACATCACAAAGTTTTGGACAGCGTAATTTAATTAAACTAAAGGCTTTAAACCGCTTCTAATTGCAATCCCCAGGGCAAACTCAGGTTTCAAATCCAAAGAGCTCGATTTAACTTACAAGGTGAAAATCGGATTACGATGCAATTTAACTCCTTCCAGGTTCCGATGTGCAAAGTGGGGCTGGTGAGGTCAATAGCTTAAATGTACTAACATGCTATAAATCTCAGATGATGCTTTTCCCCTCCATACGATGGAGTCCTTGTTAATTTGAATGTCTCACAGACCTTGCACCATCAAGAAACACAATACTCTGCCCATGATCACGCTACTTTAAAAGCTACATGTACTCAGGGCTGGGTTTAAACTTAAGGAGAAATGGCAGATATATAAATATTTGGACAGAAAAAGAGTATCATAGAATACATCCCTACAGTGCAGAAAGGAGGCCACTTGGCCCATTGGGCCTGCACCAATTACAATCCCATCCAGACCCTAACCCTGTATTTACCCTAGCTAATCCCCTTGACATTAAGGATCAATTTAGCATGGCTCATCCACCTAACCCGCACGTTTTTGGAGTGTGGGAGGAAACCGGAACACCCCCCCCTCCCCCCCACGCAGACAAGGGGCTGGGGGGGGAAGTGCAAACTCCACACAGACAATGATCCGAGGCTGGAATTGAACCCCAGTCCCTTGCGTTGTGAGGCAGCAGTGCTAACCACTGTGCCACCTGGCATCATGTCAGTGACTCTCTTACCAAAGGGACCGTACGCTAGATGGGCTGAACATTCTCCTTCTGACCTTAACCTACTGAAGATCACAATTAGGCTTTTCCCGACGCCTAAAGATGCATTCTTTAGATTTCGGTTCACAGAATGGGCGGCCCACGTAAGATTGAACCATTTTAGAGTAATTGTGCTGTTGAGTTAAAATACACAATACTTTTAAACTCTACTCAGTGCACGTCGACTGAGTTGGTTCCCTTTTGCAAGCAACTAAGCAGATGATGAGATATCCTTGTCAGCTACGACTCTCACCAAATTTTACAGAAGCACCATAGAAAGCATCCTTTCTGGTTGTATCACAGCTTGGTATGGGCTCCTGCTCTGCCCAAGACTGCAAAAAACTACAAAACGTTGTGAATGGAGCCCAATCCATCACGCAAACCAGCCTCCCACCCATCGACTCTGTCTACACTTCCCGCTGCCTCGGCAAAGCAGTCAGCATAATTAAGAACCCCATACACCCCGCACATTCTCTCTTCCACTTTCTTCCGTCAGGAAAAAGATACAAAAGTCTGAGGTCACGTACCAACTGTCTCAAGAACAGCTTCTTCCCTGCTGCCAGCAGACTTCTGAATGGACTTATCTTACATTAAGTTGACCTTTCTCTACACCTAGCTGTGACTGTAACACTACATTCTGCACTCTCTCCTTTCCTTCTCCATGAATGGCAAGTTTTGTCTGTATAGCGCTCAAGAAACAATGCTTTTCACTGTATACTAATACATACGACAATAATAAATTGAATTAAATCAAATCAGTATGTTGAATCCTCAGGTGCGGGGGTTTAAGACTGCATTTACCATACAAGCTTAATGTCAGTGTCAGGCAATGATGGATTTGCAACAGTGTCAAGTGCACAATCCCTTCTACAGGCACTTGTAACCTTTCACGTCAGATCAGGTCAGTCACTGATCCCAGAGTCAGGCTCATTCAGAGTTTAACCGCAAGGTGGTTTAACTGTGCTCTAGCATTGCATTTACACTGTGAATGCATTGCTAAAAGTGACTGATTGGATGTGTTATGTACTTGAAAGATTGGAGCATTGCCACGGACGCAGGACTCTGTGATACACAGAGTACTGCCCTTCGCGGACAGGAGGAACATGTACACACATTGTGCCCTTTTCAACTAAACCAAGTGAGTGACAACCATTCTCTGGTTCATTCAGAACTCCCAGCCACCTGACGAAGGGACAGGCTGTCCCAAAAGCTTGTGGCGTTTGCTACAAATAAACCTGTTTGGACTTTAAACTGGTGTTGTGGGACTTCTTTGTGTTTTACCTCAGTCCAACGCCGGCATCTCCACATCATCATTCCCCAGGGGCAATAATGACCAGAGTCAACCCGCCTGGTTCGAATTTAAACAATGCTTGACAATTAACTGTCAGTCATTAATCAACTGGTATATTCTCCATGGCTACACCTGCACCAGAGTCCACTTGCCAGCCAATCAGCACTCTCTTCTCATGTAATATAAATTGTTGTTCCTTTTACAACTGAACATTCTTGCTAATTGTCCTGATGAGTGCAAGACAAAAAGTTTTGACGATGTGTCTTTTTTCAGCAATCCTCAAGTTCTGTGTTACCAAAGTTTTATCTCATCCTTTTTCCTATTTTTTAATATTCCGAATATCAAATACTTTGTGATGGCCTTTGAGCAAGTACCTGAATTGAGAATCCTTTAAAGGATCGTAATTAACTGGATTAGCATCACAGAATTCCTAAAGTGCAGGAGGCCGTGCGGCCCATCAAATCTGCACTGACTTTGCAACTTACCGCAAGAAATGTAAAGAAAGCCACGTACTTACTCAGGAATGACAATTGAGAAGAGAATTAGCACACGTTAGGATGTGTCCGTATCTGCTCCAAACTTATTTTGTACTTTTCCTGTCAATGATTTGTTACATTTATTTCCAGTGCCATGTTTTCCATTTACAAAATGGTGCTTCATTGGCTGAATACGATGTGACACACACTACCTCTTGTTGCACTGCGCATAGGGCATCTAAAGCAATGGTGTATCACTTATTTTTTGCTGAGTGTCACAAGTAGGCTGACATTAACGCTGCAATGAAGTTATTGTAAAAATCCCCTGGTCGCCACACTCTGGCGCCTGATCGGGTACACCGAGAAAGAGGTTCTCCCAAGCCTGAGAGTGGCAACTAGGGGATTTTCACAGTAGCTTTTTCGCAGTGTTAATGTAAACCCACTTACGACATTCATCAATAATTGAATTGATAAGTGCTGTAGTCAATGCACTTAACCAGCTTGTCTTTGGAGTGTGGGAGAAAACCGGAGTACCCAAAGGAAATCCATGTGGACATGGGGAGAATGTGCAGACTCCACACAGACAGTGACCCAAGCCGGGAATTGAACCGGGGTCCCTGGTGCTGTGAGGCAGCAGTGTTAATCACCGTGCTGCCCACGCAGACAGAGTTCCGACTGTTGGACCACACAAGGGAAACTGCCAATACATTGATGAATAACGAGAAGCTATATTTGCGGATGACACCATCGTAGTGGATTGGATCTCAAACAATGAGAAGACAGAGCACAGGAATGAGATAGAGAATCTGGTGAACTGGTGCGGCAACAATCATCTCGCCCTCAATGTCAACAAAATGAAGGAGATTGTCATCGACTTCAGGAAGTCATGCCCCTGTCTACATCAATGGGGACAAAGTAGAAAGGGTCGAGAGCTTCAGGTTTTTAGGTGTTCAGATCACCAACAACCTGTCCTGGTTGACACTATAGTTAAGAAAGCCCACCCACACCTCTACTTTCTCAGGAGATTAAGGAAATTTGGCATGTCAGCTATGACTCTCTCCAACTTTTACAGGTGCACCATAGAAAGCATTCTTTCTGGTTGTATCACACTTGGTATGGGCTCCTGCTCTGCCCAAGCCCACAAAGAACTACAAAAGGTAGTGAATGTAGCCCAATCCATCACACAAACCAGCCTCCCATCCATTGACTCTGTCTACACTTCCCGCTGCCTCGGCAAAGCAGGCAGCATAATTAAGGGCCCCACACATTCTCACTTCCACCTTCTTCCTTCTGGAAAAAGTCTGAGGTCACGTATCAACCAAATCAAGAACTGCTTCTTCCCTGCTGCTGTCAGACTTTTGAATGACTTACTTTGTATTAAGTTGATCTTTCTCTACACTCTAGCTATGACTGTGACACTACATTCAGCACTCTCTCCTTTCCTTCTCTATGAAAGGTATGTTTTGTCTGTATAGCGCGCAAGGAACAATACTTTTCGCTGTATGTTAATACATGTGACAATAATAAATCAAATTAAATTGCATGTCTTGTGTAGTGCGATGGTGTACCAACCCCATTCCCAAAAGGCTGTCCCTGAGGGGAATATCGAACACTAACGATAGATCCACGATGGAAGCAGATTCTGAGCTCTGAGGCTCAGCTGCGTACTATTGGGAGGCCAGGTGTCTCGCGGATGTGTAGAAGTAAATCACATCCAAAGTTGATGAGCAAACGTTTGCTTTGATGACGGGCTGGGAGAGGCTGGCGTGCGGCCTTGAGGAGATTAACAGGACGTTCAAACAAATCCATGCTTAGATATTGCCTCACGCTGTGATTGGGTACACCGATGAACTAAAAACCCACCAGCATCTATTCACTCAGCCCGCCCAGCACTGGAATTCTATTGCTCCCCCGTTTCCATCTCCTTAATTTTATGCTGGTTTTATTGTTTCAAAATATATCTTTCTACGTTGACCAGGACTCTGCATCGAGTGAGAGAGGAACAACATCCCCCCCGCCCACCACTGTCGCTCCCACTGAAAATACCACGATCTCTGGTTCATAAAGGTTTACCTGAGAGATCAGAATTGGATTCCGTCCATCATCCTCCGCAAAATCAAATATTGGAGACGCCAGTTCATTTTTCATAATGAAATTGCGGAACAATGAAATTCAAGCAAATTCTGTCAGTGAGTAACCACCGGAGGAGAGGGCTTCTATTTTTTTATTAGTGCGCTGAAGTGTCACATGCAGTTAGGATCGAAAAATTGCTGGAATACTGACTCCGATTTCAGCACCCCCCCCTCCACTCCCCGCATCTCACCCCCACTCTCTTCCTGAATATTTAACATTCTGGATAGAGGTATCAGTGACTCAATGCGTCAGTGTAACAATTACACAGTTCATTGGTTAATGACATCCGCCGTAGATTTTGGCTGATTGACCATCACAGAATTTCTACAGCGCAGACAGAGGTCGTTTAGCCCATTAATCCTGCACCCTGGCCCTAACCCTGTAATCCCACGTTATTTACCCTGCTAATCTCCCTAACTATAAGGGTTGATCGAGCATGGCCAAATCAACTTATCTTTTGACGGTGGAGGAAACCAGAGCGCCCTGAGGAAACCCACGCAGACATGGGGAGAATGTGCAAACCACAGTGATTCAAGGCTGGAATCGAACCCAGGTCCCTGGCACTGAGAGTCAGCAGTGCTAATCACTGTGTGATGTCAATTTACCTTTAAGAGATTTTAAATTCATGCTCACAGCCTTAGGTGATGTCATTTGGGCCGAAGGGCCTGTTCTGCGCTGTAATGTTCATTGTTGGGAGGGGAAAGGTCAGGTGACAGGGTTTTCATTTCCTGTTTCAGTTTGGAACTGCAGGTTTGTGTTTTAGAAGGACAGCAAGCTAAAAAGAAGTGTTTTGCCTCTCTCTTGGTTGTCCTTAGAAATTCTGTTGGGCATCTCTGAAGGATGAAAACCTGCTGTTGTTGGCTCTGGACCCTCTGGTGCTTTGGGGAAGCTATCTTGTCTTCCAACTGTTATGAGTCTCAAGAGCAACTGACTGCAGAATTCAACTAATGGCCTTGATCCTAGTATCACGTGAGCATTAGTCTTGTGCTATGTTAAACCTGTGAAAAGGATTCTTTTGTTGTCTACGGGCTTTGGTTTTAATTGGAACTCATTAGAGATATTCATTAAGGGTTATACATTATAGTGGCTGTTTTATTTCATGTTTGTAATTGATAAAAGTTCTTGCTAATTTTCTTACTATGCATGTTAACTATATTCTTAAATAAACTCTGTTTGATAAAAGTTTCCTGGTGGGTCACTTGAATCATACCTGAAGTTAAAACACCTCAAGTTTACTCTAGCCAAATTCAAGAAATAAAACTTATGATCCAGATGGGCTTCATAAAACACCTTGGAGTTTCTGACCTGAACAATAACACCTGTGCCACCCAACATGAGAAAGTCAACACAATAAAAGTATGGCATTTTTGGGATTAACAGGAGTGAATATTGATGCATTACAGAGCATTGTGATTTCTTTGTTGTCAGAGAGAAATTGAAAACAATCTATTCTCGCTGTATGTCACATTTGAGGTTAGATTTAAAACAGAATTGTTGTCTTTTGCAGGGAAAATTACCAGTCTCATTCAAGCACAGTGGCACTGGTTCTCCCTCAGTGCACCCAAACAGGCGCCGGAGTGTGGCGACTAGGGGATTTTCACAGTAACTTCTTTGCAGTGTTAATGTCAGCCTACATTGATAGATAAATTTTAAATGTAAAGGCATACAACATTTACAAATTCTCAAAAGTGCAGCAATGTCACCGTAGAAAGTGGATGCCACTTAGCATTGCATTTCATCCAAAGTCTCTCAAATTTACATCAAGTTATGGATTCCCTCATTTGTATAACCTGACAATTAGAAGTTGGGTTGGATACCTCAAGGTTTCTATGAAGCTCGCCTAACCTGGAATGTTTTATGTTAAATTTGGCTAGGGTGAGTATGTGAAGTTTCACTCCAGCTCTGATTCAACTGACCCATGAGGAGCTTTTATCAGAAATAAAGTTGAAGAACATTGTTAACATGTATAGTAAGAACTTTTAACAATTGCAAACACAAAACACAGCAACCACAATAGTGTATAACGCTTAAGGAAATGTCTCGAATGTGTTCCAACCAAAGCCAACATACAATTCACAAAACCTTCCAAATAAGCACAATACAGCCTAGGTTAATGCCCACTTGTTACAGGAATTCTGCCTCCTGGATTGAATGCTGAAAATCCCTTGTGAAGAAACTCAGAAGAGGTTGTATTCAAATCTGTTTCCCAAAGCACAGCGTCTTTAACGCAGAGCCAAACAAAGAGAAAACCGGAGAGAGAAAGAGACTGCCTCCTGGTTGCTGCTAAACTACTTGCAAACACACTCCCCAAAACAAAACTAAAAGTCCAAAGGGAAAAAACCCTATCACCTGACTGCCAAAGCCTAGCTTCATCCCCCAATGACATCTCTGAACCTGTGTGCTGCATGATTAAAAAAAACTCTCTTAAAAGTACATTCACATGACATGACTTGTTGTACGTAGATTCGATACATTTTCCTTTGTGTGGTTGAGTTCAATCATTCAAACTTCTTTGTGTAACCAAGAGTGAAATACAGGCTGGTACATCATTGACAAAATCCTACCCTGATTGCAGTACAGCCAATCGTCTGTTGACGTGGATTGAATGGCTTGCTTTTTTCTCGATGTACATTTCATGTAATTCCTCACTATGCTGAGCTAACAACATTGCATGGGCACATAGTTGAGCCAATGACATAGTGTTTCCACAGGCCGATATGGGACACTGACCCATACTATCACCCAAATTTTCTTGAATCGCCAATAATCTTCAAGTACCAAAACATACGCGAAACTGAAGGTCAATTTTGCTTGTTCAGCTGGGTGGGAGAGATTGCCATCATTCTCTTAAAAGCAGCAAGTTCTCCCAGTAACCCTGGCCAACATTTAACCAGTCACCCGCCCATTTGGAGCGCGACTAACCCTGAGGGGTATTACACTAGAGTGGGAGCGGTGTAATAAACCTTCGAAGACATAAGCCCCTTCACCAAAATCTCTATTTACAAACTCTAACAGCAGTGCACAGTACCTCCAGGGGATGTCAGAGGAACTGACACTCCAGTTAAGTACAAGGCAAAGATTCCCTGATTGGCCTTACAATTAGATCCTTAATCAGGGTGCTCATACTCCAATAGCTCAACCTCAATGGCCTGGCTGAATTCATTACACACGGGGCGGCTTCAGAACCCAACTTCCGTCACCCCCCACCCCACCCTCAGGCACAGGACACAAAAACGGGGCAGTTTTGTTGGATGTACAAAGGATTAAGTTAAGCTACGGTGAGTTGGAGTGTGGCGTACAGTTCTGTCTACCGTCACGTGAAGGACAATAGTGAAGGTACAGTGTGTGCTCACTGGGACATTCCCCCAGGATGAATGGGAAGGTTCAAGAGACTCGGGCAACCTGGCTGAGGGGTTCCATATTCTACAGAGTCACGACAGGAGCAACAGTGAGAGACTGGTACTGATGCTGGGGTGGGGGGGGGTGCTAAAAGGCTCAAACTAATGATAATCACTAGGAGAATTAACAGGATGGTTAGAATATTTGTCACTCTCACAGCGGGTGATTCGAATAAGGACTTGCATTCGAAAAGAGAAGGGGTGACTGCTCGGAAATCAGCCACGATCTGATTGAATGGCGGAGCAGGCTCGAGTTTGCCCACTTTTGCTCCTAATTCCCATGTTTCCAAAAACAGGGACATTTAAGGGGACAGGATAGAAGCAGATCACTGGATTGAACTGGAGAAAATCAGTGAGACAATGAGCTCACTTCTCTGCTGGAATATCCAACCATCTTATTCAAACCAGGGGAAATCGGTCGCTAAGATACAGCAAGCACTGGGTGGAATTTTCCGGCTGTTCCTGACAGTGGGGAAATTCCCATCCCATCGCCCAAAACTGCATCCATTTATTGTTACAATTACTCACATATGCTGGGACCTTCTGGATTACAAGTCTGGTGGCCTTATTACATTACCAGCACCTCCACCCAATAAGCAGCCCTTTCTCCAAAACAGATGGTGATTACCAGTGAAACATGGCAGGTTCTATCTTCTGGGTACACCTCATCTTCTATCTTTTAGATTTACAAGGATTGCCAGAACTCAAGGACCGAGGGTAGCACAGTATTTAGCACTGTTGCCTCACAGTGCCAGGGACCCGGGTTGGATTCCCGGGGCACATTCTCCCCGTGTCCGTGTGGGTTTTCTCCGGGTGCTCCGGTTTCCTCCCACAGTCCAAAGATGTGCGGGTTAGGTGCATTGGCAATGCTGAATTCTCTCTCGGTGTACCCGAACAGGCACTGGAGTGTGGTGACTAGGGGATTTTCACAGTAACTTTATTGCAATGTAAGCCTACTTGTAACTAATGAATAAAACTTTATAGGGAGAGACTGGACAGGCAAGGACTTTTTTCTTTGGACTGTAGAAGACTGTGTGGTGATGTGATCTGATCCCTGACACACACACATGTGCACAGACACACAAAAACTCAGATACACACACTCACAGACAAACACACACACAGACACATACACATGCAGACACACACATACAAACTCTCATATACAAACACATAGACACACACAGATGAACAGAAACACACACGCAAACAGGCATACACACATACACAGCTGAACAGAAACACACACAAGCACGCACACGCAAACAGGCATACACACATACACAGATGAACAGAGACACACACAAGCACGCACACACAAACAAGCATACACACACACACACATGCAGCCACACACATACAAACTCTCATATACAAACACATACACAGATGAAAAGAAATACACACAAGCACGCACACACACACAGGCATATACACACACACACACAGGCATATACACACACACACACACACACACACACACACACACAATCTAATTGATTCCAGAGCTGTGCTGCAACAGCTCAGAGACGTAGCGCTGCTCCCAATTAGTGAGGGGTCTGGACAGAGGTGATTAGCTGCATCTGCCCAAACACAGCTTCAAACAAGACGGATGAGTAATTGGCGAACAGAGCGAGCGAGAGAGAGAGAGAGAGAAACAGGTCTCTTTATGGTAACTATGACAACTATTTGATCACCTAGCCACCTGCAGGAGCTCAGTGGATGCTGAGTCTGAAAGCATTATATGTCACAGACACAGGCAAACAAGCTCATTAAACAGAGTGCAGCAGCAACTGGGTTCAGGGCAGGAGGAGCACACCAAGGCAACTGCTTCGAATTAGAAGGTCCACAGGGATGCCAGTCCACAAAGACTGAGACTGTTTGTGAGGTAGAATCCATCTCGGAAGCAGAGTGAGCATGGATGGCGAATGCACCTACGTGTTAGCAAGCTCTGAATGAAAATCAATAATAGATGGGAGAGACACACGTTCTGATCGAGGCTGATGCTCCGCACTTGACTTGCTTTCATCAGAGGCTTCCAAAAGCCTGAAGACTTTTAAGAGCACGGCAGCCTTCTGCATGGACCTCCGCGCAACTAATATACAAGTTAGCAACACAAACCTTCCCTTCCATCTTCTAACATGGAAAGTAGAAGCAGGAGTAGGCCATTCGGCCCTTCCAGGCTGTTCCGCCATTCATCGGCCGGGACTCCACCACCTCGCCCGCCACAGAATCAGAGCGGGCGAGGGTCTGACAATCCGTTCACCTGGGGTGGAAATTTCAGGCCTCGCCCGAACCAGGCTGTATAAATTCCCACCCATTATGATCATGGCCAATCGTCAAATTCAATAACCTGATCTCCCCACGAGCTGTAAACCCTTCATTTATTTATTTACAGGTGGGCTTCCATTAACGCTGCAATTGCTGTGGAAATCCCTGAGTCACCACACAGTCTTTCAGACTGTGGGAGGAAACCGGAGCACCCACAGGAAACCCACAGAGAGAACGCGCAAACCCCGCACAGACCATGACCCAAGTCGGGAATCGAACCCGGACCCCTGGCGCTGTGAGGCAGCAGCGCTAACCACTGCGCCACCGCCGCCCCAGCAGCTAGATTTAATTTGTTCTTGAGATCACGCAGCACGGGCCCCAAACTTCAAATGTTTTTACTAAGTGGGAGCATCAACAAAGTGCGGGCCGCAGCTCAGGAAATAAACACCAACATGTCGCTCTGTTTCGCCACTCTCGCTGTAACAATCATAGAGCAAAGCGTTGATTTTTCTGAGCTCCCTTTCAATTGAATCTGCCTCTCTACAAATCAACGCGGGAAAACCTCCCAAAGGCCTCAAAACTGAAGCACGGGGAAATAACAAAAATACAGCCTGTGATTAAGTGCCACGCTTCCCGCTGCCTTGGAAAAGCAGCCAGCGTTATCTGGACACCACGCATCCCGGACATTCTCTCCTCCACCTTCTTCCATCAGGTAAAGGATACAGAAGTCTGAGATCATGTACCAACTGACTCAAGAACAGTTTCTTCCCTGTTGCCATCAAGGAACGACCCCACCTTGCATTACGCTGATCTTTCTCTACACCCTTGCCACGACTGTGACACAACACTCTGCACCTTCTCCTCTATGTATTCTATGAACGGTATGCTTTATCTGTACCGTGCGCAAGAAACAATACTTTTCACTGTATCCCAATTCATGTGACAATAATAAATCAAATCAAAGCTTATTAATATTCTGCAGTCAGAAAATACTCAATTCGCGCTTTGGGAAAATACATGACTACCCTCGATGACAACACCAAACAGGGCAATGGTCTGAAAGGCCAGCCCATTACCAGCAAAACCGAGAGCCTGTGAACCTTTACTGTACAACCATTGAATGTAATTTTTAGATAAAAGGATTTGAGGGTGCAATGACTATTCCAGCATGTAACCAACAAGCACACACCAGCCCTTTTATCCCAGGATTAACCCTAATGAATCATTCATTATACAAACAGCCAATAAACAGACTTAATCCCCTTAATCCTCCTTTTAAAAACTCGTTTGCAACCATTGCTGCAAACCTTGTCCCTATCTTCCTTTACCCTGTACATTCCATCTCCCTTCAACATGTCCTATAAAGTCAATTAGGCCGTATTGGCAGGAAAAGTCCAGCGATGGCACCCAGCCTGGCCACGCTCCTTACGAAAAGCTCACACTTGTGTTGCGGCTTTTCTTCCCCCCGGCTCATCCAGGCCTACCACAGGGCGAGTTACTATCATCTACTGCGGTGGGATTTGAACCCAGGATCCCGCAGCACTGCTCCAGGTTTTGTGGATTACCAGTTCAGCGATCCATTCCACTGGGCCACGGTGTTGGGGGAAGCAGAAGTTCCACCAGCTGTCGCGGTGGGATTCGAATCCGGGTCCCATGATCATTTACACCCCGGGTCTCTGGATTTCTAGTCCAGTGACAATGCCACTAGATAATGGTTCCAGTCCATCGATCTCTGGGTCAGGAGCCCAGCATGTTTCTGCTGAGCCACTTTGCTACAAACAACTTTACCACTAATTAACTGCTTCTGAAGTGTGGTCACTTGTGCCCATGCTCGAAACACAGCGGCCAATTTATACACAGCAAGATCCCACAAACAGCAAGGAGGCACAGCAGCACAGTGGGTTAGTACTGCTGCTTCACAGCTTCAGGGACCTGGGTTCCATTCCCGGCTCGGGTCACTGTCTGTGTGGAGTTTGCGCATTCTCCTCGTGTCTGCGTGGGTTTCCTCCGGTTTCCTCCCACAGTCCAAAGAAGAGCGGGTCAGGTTGATTGGCCATGCTAAAAATTGCCCCTTAGAGTTGTGAGATGCGTAGGTTAGAACGATTAGCGGGTAAATATGTAGGGATATGGGGGTAGGGCCTGGGGGGGGGGGGGGGGGGAATTCTGGTCAGTGCAGACTCAATGGGCCGAATGGCCTCCTTCTGCACTGTAAGGTTTCTATGGTTTCTATGAGGTAAACACCAGACTTGGTTTTGGGATATAGAAACATATAGAAACTTGAAGTAGGAGTAGGCCATTCAGCCCTTTGAGCCTGCTTTGCCATACATTGTGATCATGGCCGATCATCACATTCAATATCCTGATCCCCCCCTCCCCCCATATCCCTTTAACCACAAGAGTTATATCTAATTCCTTCCAGAAATCACACAAACATTTTGACCTCAACTACTTTTGGGGTGGTAATGAATTCCACAGAATCACCACTCTCTGGGTGAAGAAAAAAGTAATCTGTTATATGAGATCTTGTCACAAGCCTTCTGAAAGTCTAAATAAACCAGATCCACTGGTTCTCCATCATCAGCTCTCCCAGTTACATCCTCAAAGAATTCCAGTAGATTTGTCAAGCAAGATTTGTCCCCTCTTGTAAATCCAAGCTGACTTTGTCTGATTATACCACTGCTGTGCTTGATAATGGACTCTACTAACTTCCCTCCTACTGATAGATCATAGGACATGACAGCGCACTGCAGACCCTTCAGCCCTTGATGTTGCACCGACCTGAGAAACCCATCTAAAGACCATGATGTTAGGCTCACTGGTCTATAGTTCCCCGTTTCCTCTCTACCTCCATTTTGAATAGCGGGCTTACATTGGCTACCCTCCAATTTGTAGGAACCATTCCAGAGTCCAAAGAAATTTGGAAAATAACCACCAATGGATCTACTAATTCTAGGGTCACTTTGTTAACTACTCGAGGATGAAGATTATCAGGCCCTGGAGATTTATCCATTTTCAATTCCATTAATTTCCCTGAAACCATTTCGCCACTAATACTGATTTCCTTCAGTTCCTCACTAAAACTCGTGTTTCTCAGAACTTCCATTATTCATGTCTTCCTTTGTGAAAACAGAAGCAAAGTACAAATTTAGTTCCTTAGCCATTTCTTTATTCCCTATTGTGAATTCCCCTGTTTCTGACTACAAGGGATCTACATTCATTTTTGAAAACCTTTTTCTCTTTTCATATTTATGGAAACTTTTACAGTTTTTACGTTCCCCGCTAGCTTACTTTCGTACTCTATTTCATACTCTATTTTCTTACTTTCATACTCTATTTTCCCCTCCTTAATTAATCCTTTCGTCCTCTTTTGCTAAATTTGGTATGGCCAGAGTTTCCTTTCCACTCTTGTGCCAAACAGGAATAATTAACTTCTAAAGTTCACCCTATTCATTCTTTAAATGCCTGCCATTGCCTGTCCACTGTCTTTCCTTTCAGCAATGTTTCCCAGTCCATCATGGCCAATTCATGCCTCGTACCATCATGGTCACGTTTATTGAGATTCAGGATCCTGATCTCAGTCAACGACATCATTATCCATCTTGATAGTGACTTCTGTCATATTTTGGTCACTCATCCCCAAGGTTCTCTCACAACTAGATTGCCAACTAATCCTTTTTCATTGCACAATACCAGTCCAAGATGGCCAGCTCCCTTGTTGGTTCTTCAATGTATTGGTCCAGGAAACCATCCCATATGCACTCCAGAAATTCCCCCTCTATTGTACTGTGACTAATTTGATTCTCCCAATCTGTATGCAGATCAAAGTCGCCCACAATCACAGATGTTCCTTTATCACGTGCATTTCTGATTTCCTGTCTATTGCTTTTCCCATCATTATCACTACAGTTTGATGGTCTGTGTAACACCCTTACCAATGTTTTTTTCCCCTTGTTGTTTCTTAACTCGACCCATGCAGATTCCACATCATTTTTGCTCACATTCTTCCTCAACATCATATCAAAATCATCTTTAATCAACAACGCAACTCCATCACCTTTTCCTTTCTGTCTGTCCTTCCTAAACATGGAATAGCCCTCAATGTTTACGTCCTGTCCTTGCTTAACTTGGAGCTACATAATCCCAACTATATCAGACCCCCTTACATCTGTGCAACTAATTCATCCATTTTGTTTCGAATTCTCCGAGCATTCAGATACAAAACCCAATGGCTAATCCTTTTAAAATTCCTTGTCCTGTTCCTGCAATTTTTTTTTACTGTGTCCATATCTGACTCTGGTCCTTGAATTCTCTTTCACTTTCCTTATTCTCCTTGCTGAGTTTTTTCACCTGTTCTTGATTCCTCCCTGCTCCGAATCCTTACATGGGGTCTGATTCACCTGCTATGTTAGTGTAAAGCCTCCCCAGCCACACTACCAAATGCCACGTCCACTGCCCAGCCTCTGCAGCTCCAGCTTGTACAGGTCTCACCTCCCCCAGAACTAGTCCCAATGCCCCAGGAATCTGAAACCCAGCCCCTCACACCATCTCTTTGGCCACCTATTCATCCTATATTCCCTGCTGTTTCTGCTCTGACTACATAAGAACATAAGAAATAGGAGCAGGAGTAGGCCATCTAGCCCTTCGAGCCTGCCCCGCCATTCAATAAGATCATGGCTGATCTGTCGTGTCTCAGTTCCACATTCCCGCCCTCTCCCCATAACCCTTAATCCCCTCGCCTATCAAAAACCCATCAACCCGCGTCTTAAAAATATTTAGCGAGGCAGCCTCCACCACTTCAACGGGCAGAGAATTCCAGAGATTCACCACCCTTTGAGTGAAGAAGTTCCTCCTCAACTCCGTTCTAAACCGCCCCCCCTTTATCTTGAGGCTGTGCCCCCTAGTCCTACTGTCCTTTCTGAGCGGGAAGAGTCTCTCCACCTCTATCCTATCCATCCCATTCACCTACCACACGGTACTGGGGGTAATCCTTGGATAACTAACTTTGAGGGTCTACTTTTCAGCTTGGTTCTGGACTCCCTGTAATCTGCTTTTTTTTTAAAAATATTCATTCGTGGGACACGGACGTTGCTGGCTGACCCCCGACAGCGCCCCACCCCCCCCCAACTGTGCGACCCCCCCCCCCCACTCGACAGTGCAGTGCCCTCCCCACCACCCCCCGTAAGTGTGGCGCTCTCCCCCGACAGTTCGGTGCACCCCCCCCCCCCACACACACACACAGAGCGGCACCCCCACAATGTGGTACTCTCCCAGCATGGCACCCTGACATCGCGGCGCTGCCCCAGCGCTAACCCTGGAGTGTCAGCCTCGCCGTTTTGTGCTGAAGTGGAACTTTGGACCCGCAAGGCTGTGACACAGGGGGTCGGAGTGCCGGCGCTGAGACACGCAGCCCAGGCTCGGGTTAATGCTGCACGCACAGCCAGCTCTGCCTCCGTTCCCATAGCAACAATCAGGACCAGGTCACCGCGACGGTGAGGAATTACTGGACTGGAGTGTGATAATTTGATTTACACCATACAGATTTGTGGCTAAAACAGTCTCAGCCAATGCTAAACCCAGTGCAAGTCTGGCTATAAAATGTGGATTTGGCCCAGGGATTGACTCCGCGTGTTTAAAACAAAAACTCTCAATAATTTGAGTTCTATTTATCTATCACAAGCCTCTGACTAAATTAGGTGGCCACAGGTTATCAGGTGGCAGAAGCTGCCTGAACTCGATACTGGTTCACGGGATCACTAACTCCACCCGAGTTGCCAGGTTTCATGTAAATTTTGAACCGGAATTACGTTGCCGAGGGTAACCATGTGAACAACGTCCTTAACGGCATGAGGACAGCCTTTCAAAAATGCGACTGTTCCTGGTGACACTATGAAACGGTCACTTTGTGTCCTCATCTCTCAGGCTGGGCACTTGGGGCCAGTCGGAAGTCAGGGTGATGACCCCCACTTGTCTTCAATCGAGATCTTCCAGCCTACCCAACGATCTCAAGGGGCAACTACAGAGTCATAGAGTCTCTACAGTGCAGTAGGAGGCCATTTGGCCCATTAGGCTTGCACCCACAACAATCCCATCCAGGCCCTATCCCCATAACACCACATATTCAGTCTGCTAATCCCCTTGACACTAGGGGGCAATTTAGCATGGCCAATCCACCTAACCTACTCATCTCTGGATTGTGGGAGGAAGCTGGAGCACCCAGAGGAAACCCACGCAGACATGGGGAGAATGAGCGAGCTCCACACAATCACCCGGGGTCAGAATTGAACCCGGGACCCTGGCGCTGTGAGGCAGCAGCGCTAACCACTGTGCTGCCCTCTGTAATCTGATTTAGTGACGCCCCACAATTTTACTAAGAAGTCTCACAACACCAGGTTAAAGTCCAACAGGTTGATTTGGTAGCACGAGCTTTCGGAGCGCCCGCCTGATGAAGGGGCACTACTTACAGTGCCCATCCCAGTCCAACGCAGGCATCTCCACATCATGGCTTCCACAATTTGAGCCATGGAAAATGGGGATCAGGGAGGGGGAAAGGGCACTGGGGGAGGTACTCTGTCAGAGAGAGAGGGCAGACTCGATGGGCCAAATGGCCTCTTTACGCATTGTATGGATTCTATGAAAAAGATTAGATTATTATAGAGAGCAGCCCAGTGGTTAGCAAAGCTGCCTCACAGCATTGGGGACCTGGGTTCAATTCCGACCTCGGGCGACTGCGTGGAGTGTGCACATTCTCCCCGTGTCTGCGTGGGTTTCCTCCAGGTGCTCCGGCTTGTATCTACTGGTATTATACCTTGTGTTCAGCAGAAAAAGTCGGTGAGAAAGAAAAGTACTCTTTCAAACATAACTCCCCCCGCCATCTCCCCTTCAATTAATTATACAGGACACTTTCCCTGGAAATCAATTGAGATTAATTCTTGATGAGCCTGCAGTGAAAAATGTCACAGTCCGTAACTGCCTTATTTAACTGTGACCAGGCATCAAGGGATCACACAGTTCTTCCGCTGTGGCCCCAGCAGCAGGAAAAAACCTCCCAATTACTATTAAGACGGCGCAGATCTGAGACAGACACCGGGGAGGTCATGCTAGGGTGGACGTCTAATGAGTGAGGCCAAACAGTGTGATCCCAAGCCCTTCCACACCCACCCTAATTGGAAGACTGAGTTGCAACTGGCCCTGAATCCGCCTTTGATTAGTGGCACTCGTTCACGTCACACACCCCCAATGACAATAACATCCGCGCCCTGGGCCTAATCCCCTCGGCAGAAACCCGAATTGGCACAGGGATTGGGGGAAAACACAAAACAGGCTCCCGCTGGGACTCCGCAAAGAATTAAAGAGAAAAAGCACTTGAAATGAATCCTCCAGGCCAAAGTGCTGCTCTTTAATCTCCTCCAACAACCCCCGTTGCTAAGGGCACCTCGCTTACTATGGCAACAAGAGGAGAGAAGCTCTGGCTCGCCAGCCCTCTTGGTGCTAACTGAACTGATTTGTGTGCGGAGACCATGGGGCAAAGCAGCCAGGGTAAATTCACGGTGTGTGCCGTGTGTAATTCAGTAAATGCAGTCGGAGACAATGAGCTGAGTGCCCTGTCTGATCATTACCGAACACTGAGTGCTTTGCTCACCTGCGCAGGCTTGCTTTTCACTAGCTGGTAATCAGTGGGGCACTTGAGAACGGTGCAATTGACTGGAATGTGCTATACCTACTTGTTGGCAGGGCCTGTTTTTTTCAACCCTTTCATAGATGAGGCGTAGTGCAGTGGGTTAACACTGCTGCCTCACAGCGCCAGGGACCTGGGTTCGATTCCCGGCTTGGGGGTCACTGTCTGTGCAGAGTCTGCACATTCTCCCCGTGTCTGCATGGGTTTCCTCTGGGGAAACCCACGCCGACGTGAGGGTAGCACAGCGGTTAACACTGTTGCCTCACAGCACCAGGGACCCGGTTCAAATCTGATCGCGGGTGACTGTGCAGAGTCTGCATGTTCTCCCCATGTCTGTGTGGGTTTCCTCCGGGTGCTCGGGTTTCCTCCCACAGAACAAAAGACATGCTGGTTAGGGTGTGCTGGCCGTGCTAAATTATCCCTCAGCGAACAGGGGCTGGAGCGTGGCGACGAGGGGATTTTCACAGTAACTTCATTGCAGCGTTAATGTAAGCCTACTTCTGACACCAATAAATAAATTTTAAACTAAGTTCCTGAAATACAAACTTTATTTAAGAAAGCAGTTGGAATATACACGCTGAAACATGTGATTGCCCAGGCGAGGGTAGAATAAAGGATCAGGTTGGCCAATGAGGTTAAACTGAGGTCTTATCTGATGCAATTTTTCAAAGCTACCTCAGTCTTCCAGCTAAGATGAAGCCCGAGAGGGGGTGCAATGCCTCATCCTGTCAGCTTGGATCTTGTTTGATCGAGCCCAAGGTGGGATAGAACAAAAAACAAAGTACAGCACGGGAACAGGCCCTCCAGGCCCATGTCGATCAAGATGCCCAAACTAAACTAAAAATAAAACCTTCTGCCCTTACTGAGTACAGTGCAGAAGGAGGCCATCAACCACAATCCCACCCAGGTCCTATCCCCATCACCCCATGCAATTACCCTAGCCAATCCCCCTAACACTAATGGCCTATTTAGCATGGCCAATCCATCGAACCTCTACATCTTTGGACTGTGGGAGGAAGCCGGAGGAAATCCACGCAGACATGGGGAGAACGTGCAGACTCCACACAGGCAGCAGCGCTAACCACTGTGCACCCTATCCCCACTATCTCCTGTCTATGGGTCTTTGTCCAAGCAGAGGGTACTCCAATTCTTGGCGCCCTCAGAGGGCAAAGTGCACACCCCTTCGACACGGGCGCCACTCATTAATCAGCCAGCTAGTATTGGGGCTTGTGACTGGGCTTAGCTTGATGTTTTAAGTCTTGCCTGACCGTGTGGTTTTAAAATGGTGAAACGTATAAGGTCCAGTCACTCTGCGTGTGGAGCTTGCACATTCTCTCAATGTCTGCATGAGTTTCCTCCGGGTGCTCCAGTTTCTTTCCACAGTCCAAAAGACGTGCTGGTTAGATGCACTGGCCGTGCTAAATTCACCCTCGGTGTACCTGAACAAGCATCGGAGTGTGCGACTCGGGGATTTTCACAGTAAAATGTAAATCTGCTTGCGATAAATTAGTAACTTGATTTTTAGGGAGACCCATACGACAGGCACGGCTCCAATCTCTTCAAGGAACCTGGAGTCCAGCAGTTCAACCACACTCCATGGACAATCTTAATTTTTATTTCAGTCAGAGAAGCGAGAGGCCTTCTGCAGGGGAGTCTTTAGTCTCCGCTACATCCTGAGACGATCTTCACAACCTAATTCCGAGGTGTCGGCATGGAGAGGTGAAGCTTCCACCTGGGTCTATAATTTGAAATCAAAGCATGAGGTTGCTCCTGGGGATTTTAATGGGATTAAATTTTCACACGTATGCAAAAAAACACCTTTCAAGGCCACTTCCAAATAGCGTTGCAGGTTTAAACGATTGGGGTGGGGTCAGGATAAAAATTAAAAGGCATCTCCAGCAGTTTAAGTTTTAACAGCCAGCATGAATTAGAATCAACTTTTTGCCTTTTTGGTCAAAAACTGTGCTGGAACAAGCCAATGAAAATGCATTAAACATTCCCAAGGGAAGGAAGGGACAAGCTTGATGGGAAGTCACACTCCCTCTACTTTGCTCCAATGCTCATTATCCCAGCGCTAAATTTCTGTTCCAGCGGAGAGGTGCTGGTGGTCCAGTGATACTTTCCTCATTCTTGTAATGACTTCAGTCAGGCCATTGGAGGTTGGCCAACTGGAGTATGAACTCCCTGATTAGGGATCCAATTGATGGACTAATCAGGGAATCTCTGCCTTGTACTTAACCCTGCATGTCAGTTCCTCTGAGATAGACTACTTACTGCTAGCGCTCTGCATACCTATGCTAGAGTTGGTAAATAAAAGGATGTTGGTGAAGGGACTTCCTGTCGCCGTACATCTATTACAATTCCCGCATAGCCATAAGTGGATTAGGGCCACTCCCCTCGGATCTGCCAGGTGAATGTCCTTGAGCGCGATAGTGACATGGATGGCGAACAGATTGGTGTCCTGCAACCTGCTAAGTTCTTGCTGGCTTCCTGCAGGGGCCATGACGGCCAAGCCCTGGAAGCGCCGGTTGACCTGGAGGTCCTGGGAATTCTCCCGCACCAGGCGTAGGAAGGGCAGTTTGTGGATTGGCAGCTCGGTGGACTTGTGGTAGCGGCGGATCTCCGGAAGGTGCCGGGGTAGTAGTGGTCGGCTTCTTGAGCCGGCTGACGGGCAGCTGCTCACAGAGGCCCTTCGCCCTGGTGGATTTACGGGCCGTTTATTTCCTTCTAACCAGTTCCCTTCCCTCTTCCCTGCTGCAACTCAGTGGAATTGTCACTGGATTGAGTAATCCGGAGACCCTGAGTAATGGTCTGGGTTCGAATCCCACCACAGCAGATGGTGAAATTTCAATTCAATAAAAATCTAGAATTAAAAGTCTACTGATGACCATGAACCCATTGTCGATTGTCGGGAAAAACCCATCTGGTTCACTAATGTCCTTTAGAGAAGGAAATCTGCCGTCCTTATCCGGTCTGGCCTACATGTGACTCCAGAGCCAAAGCAAAGTGGTTGAATCGCAACCTTTTGAAATGGCCGAGAGAGACACTTTATTCAAGGGCAACTAGCGATGGGCAATAAATGCTGGCCAGCCAGTGACGCCCATGAATGAATGAAAAAAAAAGCCCAAAATCCACAACTATTCCAATTGGAATGAATATTCCAATTTTAGCGTCCAATTATGGAATGTTTTGTGTTGTGGTTCCCGCCCAAGAGGAAACTGTATCGTGACTAACCAAGTTACCCGTGTTGGACTGGGGTAGGCACAGTAAGTAGTCTCACAACACCAGGTTAAAGTCCAACAGGTTTATTTGGAATCATAAGCTTTCGGAGCGTTGCCCCTTCACTCACCTGACGAAGGAGCAGTGCTCCAAAAGCTCGTGCTACCAAATAAAGCTGTCGGACTTTAACCTGGTGTTGTGAGACTACTTACTGCGACTAATCAAGTTCGCTGTTACTCCGTAACACAAGTAGGCAATCCTCACACATGGAAACAGTTTGTCCAACCCACGTTAGCATTCGGTCTCTCCAAGAAGCCACCAGCCATTTTGCTCTTATCTTGTTATTGCATACAGACTGACAAATAAGTGAACAGGATTATATCCTCTCCAACAGCAGAGAAGCTGCAGATGTGCTCCACTATCAACAGTTGCTTAGTAGCAACCCAAGGCTTTTTACAAGGGGAAACGGTGACACCAAGCAGGAAGTTAAGAGAAGAACATCATAGATATTTACTGGAGCTGCCCTTGGCAGAGGGATTGCCACGGGTTTGAAAATAAGTTTCTGGTCAGATTGCCCCCACTGTAGGATTAACCTCCACCACACTAATAAGGTGAGATATGAACAACAAAGCTGCAACCTAGATAGATTCAACATGAATTGAACATTTTAAATAATGTAATAATTTAAACCTTCCAGCATTTTTAAAATGTCAGCGTTGTAGATTTGGGACATTTCTTACATTTGTCAGTCAGTCACTAGCAAGATTATCGCAATGCATTACCAGAACTAAAAAAGGCCATTCGGCCCAACACTTCCATGCCTGTGTTCATGTTCCACGTGAAAAGTTAAAGTTTTATTTATTAGTCACAAGTAAGGCTTACATTAACACTGCAATGAAGTTATTGTGACAATCCCCGAGTCGCCACACTCCAGCGCCTGTTCGGGTACACTGAGGGAGAATTTAGCACGGCCAATGCACCTAACCAGCACGTCTTTTGGACTGTGGGAGGAAAGCGGAGCACCCGGAGGAAACCCACGCAGACACGGGGAGCGCACGCAAGCTCCACACAGACAGTGACCCAAGCCGGGAATGGAACCCGAGTCACTGGCGCTGTGAGGCTGCAGTGCTAACCACTGTGCCACCGTGCCATCCCCTGAGCCTCCTTTAACCTTTTGTCTTCTGTCCTTCTCTGCCTCGTTCTTATAAAGTTCCCATCGCTGCTAATCACCTTGTGGCGGCAGGTTTTACCTTTAGGAAACAAATTTCTCCAGAATTCCTGCTCGGATTTATGAGTAACTATCCAAAAAAAACAAGAAGAACTTCCATTTTACATTGCGCCTGCCACAGCCACAGGGTGTCCCAAAGCACCAGTGACGTACTTCCGAAACGAGGTCACTATTATAATGTAGGAAACGTGGTGGAAATTTTGTGCACAGCAAGCTCCCACAGACAGCAACACGACGATGACCAGATAATCTGTTCTTTGCGATACTTACTGAGGGATAAATATTAGCTTGAACTTTATTTATTAGTGACACGAGTAGGCTTATGTTAACACTACAATGACTTACTTTGAACATCTCCTGGTCAACCCACTCTGGCGCTGGGCACACTGAGGGAGAATTTAGCATGGCCAGTGCACCTAAACTACACGTCTATCAGAGTTTGGGAGGAAACCGGAGCACCCAGAGGAAATCAATGCAGACACGGGGAGAATGTGCAGACTCTACATAGACCCAAGCCGGGAATCAAACCCAGCTCCCTGGCGCTGGGAGACAGCATTAGGTTTCATGGCCATCAGTAGATTCTTAATTCCAGATATTTTTTATCGAATTCAAATTCCACCACCTGCCTTGGTGGGATTCGAACCCGGGTCCCCAGAGCATTAGCTGAGTTTCTGGATTAATAGCGTCGTGGTAATACCACGAGGCCGTCGCCTCCCTTACAGGGAGAAACCGGGGAGAGGGTGTGGTAACATATCCTGTCACAGAGTCTGTGCATACATGATGGGCCCAATGGCCTCGGCTGCACTGTCGGGATTCTGTGTCTCCGGGCTGTGAGGGCACTGGACAGAACCCCACTGCCCGCTCGAAATAATGTTACTGGATCTTCCATGTCAGAATGAAGGTTCCAACTGTGTGCTGGTCCTTGACTGCGGCACTGGACTGTCCGCCTTTATTATTGAGCTCAAGTCCTCGACTGGGACCTGGAGCCAACAAAATGTTTTTCAGCTTGGCCACCGTCCTGACTTTCCAATCAATTTGCACCAAACAGCAATGTGATAAATGACCAGATAATCTGTCTTCATGATGTTGTCTGAGAGATCAATATTTGGCCAAGACACCAGGGAGAACTTCCCTGCTCTTCTCCAGTCGCTCAAACTCCTGTGCTGACCAGCGGGACTCAAACCTTCCGACGTAGAGGTGAGAGGGTGACCAATGGAACCATGGCCCAAACCGGAATCTTAAAATGTGAAATCTTAGTGTTTGGTCTCATCCTCGGGTGGAATTATCTCCTCTACGTCTCTGCTCACATCATCATAAAGGCCCCGATTAGGAGTGTGATGGAATACTCCCCCATTGCCGGGATGGGTGCAGTTCCAACAACACTCGAGAAGCTTGACACAAACCCAGGACAAAAGAGCCCCGCTTGAGTGGCACCACATTCACAAATGTCCCGCCATCACTGGCGCTCAGTAGCAGCAGTGTGTACTATCTACAAGATGCACTGCAGCAATTCACCAAAGATCCTTAGACAGCACCTTCCAAACCCATGACCACTTCCATCTAGAGAGACAAGGGCAGCAGATACATGGGAACAGCACCACCTGCAAGTTCCCCTTCACTTTCCATCCTGACTTAGAAATATATTGCTGTTCCAAAATCCTGGAATTCCCTCCCTAATAGCATTCTGGGGCAACTCACAAAACACGGACTGCAGTGATGCAAGAAGGCAGCTCACCACCACCTTCTCAAGGACAACTCGGGATGGGCAATAAGTGCTGGCCAGCCAGTGACGCCCATGTCCCACGAATGAATTAAAATAAAAGCTCATTCCTCAGTCTTCCCTTTCCCAGTTAAAAGCGCCCCAAGCCTGTCCGATCTTTCCTGTCAAACAGAACGACCGAGTTCTGAAATCACCCAAATAATCTCTTTTTGCAGCTCCTCCAGTAAACTCTTTATAAAATGAAGACCAGAACTCCAGAGTTTCATGGAACAGAATAGAATCACAGAATCCCTACAGTGCAGAGGAGGCCATTCGGCCCATCGGGTCTTCACAGCCACTCTTCAGAGTATCTTACCCATGCTCTTTCCCCTGTAAGGGAGGTGATGGCCTTGTGGCATTAACACCAGACTATTAATCTAGAAACTCAGCTAATGTTTTAGGAGCCCGGGTTCGAATCCCACTGTGGCAAATAATGGAATCTGAATTCAATTTTAAAAAAATCTGGAATTAAGAATCTACTGATGACCGTGAAACCATTGTCGAATGCCGGACAAACCCATCTAGCTCATTCACGAACTTTAGGGAAGGAAATCTGCCATCCTTACCTGGCCTGGCCTACACGTGGCCCCAAAAACACAGAAATGCTCAACTGCCCTCTGGAATGGCCTAGTCAAGGGCAATTAGGGATAGGCAATAAATGCTGGCCAGCCAGCTACGCCCATGTCCCATCAATGAATAAAAACAAAACACGTTTGCCAACTATCTAAATTACACATCTTGGTACACTAAGGGACAATTTAGCACGGTCAATTCACCTAACCTGCACGTCTTTGGAGCGTGGGAGGAAACCGGAGCACCCAGAAGAAAGCTAAGATGGAAGTTAGACACCTTTAGCCGCTGTGCCCTCCACGTGGATGGATTAATGCAGCACTCTTTTCATTTATTCCCTCATCCATTGCCGGTCGGTCTCCCTGGTCACTGGTTTGAACGAGTTTGGAAGGTTTGGGGTGAGGGCTGCGTTTCGGGATCACTGAGTCAGTGTGAGACAGCGGCGGACAGGCCTGAGGCCCATCGGGGTTCCGAGTGAGGCCCCATGAGACAGCTCGTTGACCGTTGCCCACGCGCATTTGCTGTATCCGCTGATTTTTCCACCCGTGTAGTTTTTTTTTTCCTACCGCTGTGACTGAAGTGATTCCATATAAAGCAAGAGGCGAGTGAAGTGAGGTGGGTACTGATTGTTCACAACACTGACCGTGAGAGCCACGCGCTGTGTCCAAAGCGTCAATATTTCCTTTATTTTTACCATTTGAGGTTGATGAGAATTCTGTGAATGTATGAATGATGAAGCATTTTCTATAACTCGTTATGACATATTCGGCGAGTATTAAATGCCGTTAATCTTACTCACGGGGTCGCGGTTAGTGACCGAGCCCGGTTTCCATCTGCGGCTCAATGAGATGAGGGAGGGCCACGCACGCGGCCCACTCACTAGCCGAGGTTGCCCCCATCAGTGGTGTAAGGGAACTCCAGGATGGGCTTGTGGTCTCAGGGATAAATAGGCTCGAGTCACAATCATAGAGTCATACCTCATAGAAAAGGCCCTTCGGCCCATCGAGTCTGCACCAACAATAACTGAGACATGCTAACCCTATTATCTAGCACTAGTCACATATACTTGAACGTTACGATGTTTCAAGTGCTCATCCCAATACCTTGTAAAGATTGTAAGGTTTCCGGCTGCCATTACCTTCCCAGGTTGCGTATTTTGGATTCCCACCACCCTCTGAGCGATGTTTTTTTTCTCAAATCCCTTCTGAATCTCCTGCTCCTCACCCTCAAACTCTGCCCCCTCGAGATTGACCCCCTCAACTATAGGGAATAGCTGCTCACTCTATCCATACCCCTCATAAGTCTTACACACTTCAATCACATCCCCCTCCCCCTTAGCCTTCTCTGCTCTAGAGAAAACAATCCAAACCCTATCCGGTCTCTTCGCGCTGAGAATGGTCTCTATAGATAGTGAATCATAGAATCATACAGTGCGGAAGGAGGCTATTCCATCCATCAAGTCTGCCCCGACACCAATCCCACCCAGGCCCTCTCCCCGCTTAGTTACC
Organism: Carcharhinus amblyrhynchos; assembly: GCF_965287045.1. Classification (NCBI taxonomy): domain Eukaryota; kingdom Metazoa; phylum Chordata; class Chondrichthyes; order Carcharhiniformes; family Carcharhinidae; genus Carcharhinus; species Carcharhinus amblyrhynchos. Next base: position 12,778 of record NW_027650032.1, on the reverse strand, counting down.
CTGCTAATCCCTCTAACCCATCACATCCCAGGACAATAAGGGTTAATCTAGCATGTCCAATCAACTTAACCTGCATATCTTTGGACTGTGGGAGGAAATAGAACACTCAGAGAAAACCCACACAGACACGGGGAGAATGTGCAAAGTCCACACAGACAGTGACCCAAGCTGGGAATCGAACCTGGGTCTCTGGAGCGGTGAGACAGCAGTGCTAACCACTGTGCCGCCCATTTCCACTCGCACTGTCTGTACCTGGACAGATCTGATTACATGCAAAGACTCGCAATTTCAACCATTATCTCGCAATTGAGTCTGTGTCTACATGTGCCGTGTTTATGAACAGAAGTCTTCACTCACCTGAAGGAACAGCGCTCCAAAAGCTCATGATATCAAAGAAACCTGTTGGACTTTAACCTGGTGCGGTGAGACTTCTTACTGTGCCCACCCCAGTCCAACGCCGACATCTCCACACCATGGTCCCTACAGATGCATGACCCTAATACCACTTCACATTGAAACTGGGGTGGCAATCTGTATATGACACACACACACACACACACACACACAGACACACACACACACAGACACAGACACACACACAGACAGACAGACACACACACACACACACACACAGACACAGACACAGACACAGACACACACACACAGACATAGACACAGACACACACACACACACACACACAGACAGACACACACACACACACACACACACACACAGACACACACACACACACACACACACACACAGACACACACACACACACACACACAGACACAGACACACACACACAGACACACACACAGACAGTGACAACAATTTCAGTCTCTGAGATTGGAGTTATTGGTTGCGGGGGGGGGGTTAAGGGGGTCAGGAGGTGAGGGAGGGAATTATTCTTTAGTTAAACAGAATCAGTGTCATCCCTCGCACCCCCCCCCCACACACACAACTCCTCACGGTTTTCAAAACATACCTTTCAATTTAAGCCCATTGCTTTCATCATCAGAGCCACTGTCAGACTCAAAGAGATCCCTCAACTCTTTCTTGTCTTTCTCTTTGCTCTCCTGCAACTTCCTGCGTTTGATCGTAGGGAAATTGAGCTCTTCCATCTGGTGGGGGAGGCGAGAAGATGAAATACAAAATAAGCACTGACCACAGAGTCCACTCTCCGCGCACAGACTTAAAACACCGAGGGGCATCAAACGTGTTTCTCTATCTGCGTAGACGCCTGAGTGACGAGAGATAAGCAAAGGTCTTCGTCAAGGCGACATTCCTTTAAGATCATAGATCCCTACAGTGCAGTGAGTGGCCCTTCGGCCCATCGAGTCTGCACCGACCACAATCCCACCCAGGCCCCACCCCCACATATTTCACCCTCTAACCTAAGCATCTTAGGGCACTAAGGGGCAACTTTAGCATGGCCAATCAACTTAACCTGCATATCTTTGGACTGTGGGAGGAAACCGGGGCACCTGGAGGAAACCCACGCAGACGCGGGGAGAATGTGCAAACTCCACACAGACAGCGACCCGAGCCGGGAATCGAACCCAGGTCCCTGGAGCTGTGAAGCAGCAGTGCTAACCACCGTGCTACCGTGCCGCCCAGTTAAGAGCTCATCCACTGCTCGGGTTTCTTGGCTTCTGCAGGATGCGAAGGTAGATTCCCTCTGAGGCGGGGAAGCGGTAGGAACCGGAAGGGAGTTGACCTCCGGAGGCAACCTCATCAACCCCCCCCCCCCCAACACTCGTTCTCCCCGGGGCAGAGGCAAAGTCAAGAGGTTTCAGTTAAGAAAAAGATGGGTGCAACACACAAAACAGATGAATACTTTGCTAACCAAAAGTGAAATTGCTGGAATATCTCAGCATGGTCTGGCAGCATCTGTAAGGAGAGAAAAGAGCTGACGTTTTTGAGTCCAGATGACCCTTTGTCAAAAGCTGAACGATTTCTAATGAAAGAACGATTTGTTAAGTTTTAGGGCAGAAAGCTGTGGGAAGAGGCGCAGTTTGAGGTACTTCTGGTTACGTTTTGATTCCCTTTCAAACAGTCACTAATTTCCCAAACAGCAAATCCCACAAAAAGCGAAGGGATGCTGAATTCCGTCGATTAAATCCGCTGGGAAAAATTCACTAAGCTCAGTTAAACGAGACAACTAAACAAACAAATGTCTGGAGCACTAATGCCGATAGATTAATGGCTCACACATTTGGGACTTCAAAGCGCCTTTAAACTCAGGAGGCCAACCACACTGATGTTTAAGTTTGACGTGATTGTTTAAACCACGGGTTTCCTGAAAGTGTCATCGAAACTTTTGACTCACGACAGAGTTGGTTGGAATATGACGGCCATCCCCATGGGAAGAACCGGGATTTATCTACCCTGGGCCAGCTGTATACCCCGCCCACTCATTGTCCGCGGTTAGCACTGCTGCCTCACAGCTCTAGAGACCCGGGTTCGATTCCCGGCCTCGGATCGCTGTCTGTGTGGAGTCTGCGCGTTGTCCCCGTGGGTTTCCTCCGGGTGCTCCAGTTTCCTCCCACAGCCCAGAGACACACTGGTAAGGTGCAGTGGCCATGTTAAATTGCCCCTTAGTGTGCCGGCATGTGTAGATCAGAGGAATTAGCAGGGAAATATGTGGGGTTACGGGGATAGGATCTAGCTGGGATTGTTATCGGTGCAGACTCAATGGGCCAAATGCCCTCATTCTGCACAGTATGGATTCTATTCTACAGTTGAGATTTCTAAGTAGCTGGCACCTACAACTTAGTCCTTTGGGCTCTTAGCAACAATTTCCCAGAAGGTCTGTGTAAATACTTGACTGTGGCACCACCACATCTATTATCTCGCGATGGGGTCCGCTGGTGGCTTCTTTTGATACCCCCTTGTGTATTTTAAACTCTCCCCATTTAATCAGGCACAGGAACTCAATATCTTTTATAATGGATAGGGTGGCACAGTGGTTCGCACTGCTAGCTCACGGCGCCAGGGAGATGGATTCCATTCCGGCCTTGGGTCACTGTCTGTGTGGAGTTTGCACACTCTCCCTGTGTCTGCGTGGGTTTCCTCCGGGCGCTCCGGTTTCCTCCCACAGTTAAAAGATGTGCGGGTTAGGTGGACTGGCCGTGCTAAATTGCCCCTTGGCGCTTGGGGGATTAGCAGGGTAGATGTGTGGGGTTATGGGATAGGGCGTGGGTGGGATTGTGATAGGTGCAGACTTGATGGGGCGAATAGCCTCCTTCTGCACTGTGGGATTCTATGATTCTATCTGTAACGGCATTCTCTGCTAGCCTCGGATGGGAGAGGTGGTAAAATTCCAGCAATTAACTTCGAATTAACGTGACTAAAAGAAATCTTACTCGTGCGATCGGATTGGTCCAAAGTGTGTGCTTGATCGGACTTAAAACTACAGGAAATCAAAGGCTTTTTTCATAATTTTTCCAAACTGGGCAGCACAGTGGTTAGCACTGCAGCTTCACAGCTCCAGAGAGCTGGGTTCGAATCCTGACTTGGGTCACTGCCTGTGTGGAGCTTGCACATTCTCCTCATGTCTGCATGGGTTTCCTCCCACAGTGCAAAGATGTGCGGGTTAGGTTGATTGGCCGTGCTAAAATTGCCTCTTAGTGTCCTGAGACGCGTAGGTTAGAGGGATTAGAGGGTAAATGTATCGGGATATGGAGGTAGGGCCTGGGGGGGGATTGTGGTTGGTGCAGACTCGATGGGCCAAATGGCCTTCTTCTGCACTGTAGGGATTCTAATGATTCTATGCCTAAACGCAGTCGCACGAAACATTACTTCTAAACAAGTTTGGGTGTTTTGTCCAATGAACATGTTTCGTAAGAACATTTCTCAAGACAAGTCAACATACCCGCTCCTTGCCGGTAATCTCCAGCACGATCTCCTTTTCCCTCAGTTTCTTCCAGTGGCTGTAGTACTTCTGTAGAGGCGTCCCTTCCTCCTTCAACCTCTTCTCCCACAATGCCTGTCACACACACAATAAACAAACAGCCTCATCAAAGCAAATCTACAACCAGGGGAACGGGTTCCAAAAGGCTGGCTAACAGTTTTCAAAAAAATTCACTCGTGGGACATGGGCGTCGCTGGCTGGCCAGCATTTATTGCCCGTCCCTAGATACCCTTGGAGGGCGGTTGCGAGTCAACCACATTGCTGTGGCTCTGGAGTCACGCGTAGGCCAGACCAGGTAAGGACAGCAGATTTCCTTCCCTAAAGGACATTAGTGAACCAGACGGATTTTTTCCGACAATCGACAATGATTCCCTGATCATCGGTTGATTCTTAATTCCAGATTTTTTTTTTTTACTGAATTCAAATTCTACCACTTGCTGTGCCGGGATTCGAACCCAGGTTCCCGGAAGAGTTCCTGGATTAATAGTCTAGCGATAATACCACCAGGCAATTGCGTCCCCTCGAGTCCGTGTCATTGGTGATAAGGTGGCACAGTGGTTAGCACTGCGGCCTCACCGCGCCAGGGGCCGGGGTTTGACTCCCAGATTGGGTCACTGTCTGTGTGGAGTTTGCACATTCTCTCTGTGTCAGCATGGGTTTCCTCCAGGTGCTCCAGATTCCTCCCGTAATCCAAAGATGTGCGGCTTAGGTGGACTGGCCGTGCTAAATTGGCTCTTAATGTCAGGGGTCTAGGAGAGTAAGTATGTGAGGTTATGGGGATAAGGTCTGAGTGTAGACACGATGGACCGAATGGCCTCCTTCTACACTGTAGAGACTCTACGAAGGTTTTACGAATTCTAAATTACTGCAATCAAAATAAAGGAAAGAAGCTTTATGGTTCTGCGTTGTTAATATTCACATTTCTCAAAAAGAATCAAGGTGTGTGTTGCGGGACTTCAGGAGATCACCAAGTACTTTGGATGTTTTGCCACTGTCGGAATGAAGGGATGATTGGCAGCTAATACTATGCACAGCAAGTTGCCTCAAACAGCAACGCAATCAACTAACATCTAATTGGAAAGAAAACCAGAATGTGCTGGAAATGCTCAGCAGGTCTGGCAGCAGCTGTGAAGAGAGGGTCAGAGTTAATGGTTCAGGTCAATGACCCTTCATCAGAACCGAGGGGAGGTTAGAAATACGGGGAGGTTTTGAACAAGAGAAACAGGGAGGTGGGGAGGGGGGGGGGAGAGAAACAAAAACAAGAATCAAAAGGTTTTGGAAGATCTGTGAATAGGGTGGAGAGTAAGGGAGGGAGTAAATGGCGATGGGACACATGAACAAACGATGTGTCCAGCGGAGGGGAGAATGGCTGGATCCTGCATGGGTGATGTCCGAACTCAAAGTAACGGAAACCGAATAGGAAGCAGAGAACAAAACAAGCCAACAAAGAAGTCCGTTTGTTGTTCCTTGAAGTGGCTTCAATGGCGGCCTCAGGTTTTTATGACACTGCATTGTTTGGTGGAAGACTGGTTGGCAGGAGCTCTTTCATTTTCAGTTCTAGCTGCAGGTTTGAGTTTTTAGAATGGACAGCAAGTTAAAGTCTCTTTCTCTCTCTCCCCCCCCTCTCCCTGCTTTTGGAAATTCTACGGGTGAGCTAAAAACCTTCCTGAAGTAGAAAGTCTGCTGTGGGTGGCTTGACCAGAGTCTACCCAGGGTTCTGGGAAGTTGTTCTGACTTCAAACTGGGTGAGGATGATTAGAACTTACAAGACTGAGTTTTCAGTTCACCAACCAAAGGACTCAATTTCAGTATCACGTGAGCATTAGTCTTTGTTGCTGAACTTGTTTAAAATGTTTCGTCTGTGGTAGGTTTTGGTTTGATTGGAACATTTTAAATATTTGTTACGGGTTATACATTATTGTGGTTGTTTTGTTTTTGTTTGTGATTCACAAAAGTTCTTGCTAATTTTCTTTCTATACATGTTAACTATATTCTTAATTCAACTTTGTTTGATAAAAGCTCCCTAGTGGGTTATCTGAATCATACCTGAAGTGAAACACATCATGCTTATTCTAGCCAAATTCAAGATGCAAAACTTATGATCCAGGTGGACTTCATTAAACACTTGGGAGTTTCTGACCTGAATTGTAACACATTTGTCCCATCGAATCAACTCCAGTGGCATTGGATCAATGACAAAGGCTGGCCAGGCCAGCGTATCCTTGGATAGAACCACAAGACTTAACAAACAAAACAGTAAATCAGGCAAAGCCTCAGTTTAACATCTCAGTTGAAGGACAGCACTTCAGACAGTGCTGCACCCCCTCAGTGCGGCACTGAATTGCTGCCTCAATGGTGCACTCCAGCCTCTGGAGAGGCCTTGGACGCACAAGCAACATTTATAAACAAATATTTTAAATTTTCAACCATCTGGCTGTCAATTTGAGGTCAAATGAGAATTAAGCAGCCAGTGTTGGTGCACACTTGACCTGCCTAGATGGGGTTGCCAATGGAGATTCATTTAATCAATATTTCAGACAACACTTAACTCTTGCTCAACTTAATTCACATGGGAATAAAAAAATTTCGCACATAAGCATCTTACGTTTCCAGATATGTGCTTGCAAATCAGTAAATCAATTATGCAAGAACCATAACATGAAGCTGACAGCAGCTTCAGGGCAGTGCCACATCTCATTCACTGTCCATTCTTTAAGATTTCAAATCATATATCTCAAAACTTGAAGCTTATAGCAATAAAACTGCTCAATTCTACTTCATTGTGAAGTAATGTCTATATCTATGGGGATGAAGTCGAAATGGTCGAAAGCTTCAAACTTTTAGGTGTCCAGATCATCAACAACCTGTCCTGGTCCCCCCATGACGGTGCTCTCATTAAGGCAGTCCACCAATACGTCTACTTTCTCTGGAGGCTAAGGAAATTTGGTATGTCCACTACGCCTCTCATCAACTTTTACAGATGCATCATAGAAAGCATTTTTTCTGGTTGTATCACAGCTTGGTATGGCTCCTGCTCTGCCCAAGACTGCAAGAAACTACTAAGGGTCGTGAACGAAGCCCAGTCCATCATGCAAACCAGCTTCCCATCCATTGACTCTGTCTACACTTCCTACTGTCAGCATAATCAAGGATCAAACGCATGCTGGACATTCTCTCTTCCACCTTAAGAACATAAGAAATAGGAGCAGGAGTTGGCCATCTAGCCCTTCGAGCCTGCCCCGCCATTCAATAAGATCATGGCTGATGTGAAGTGGATCAGTTCCACTTTCCCGCTTTCTCCCCATAACCCTTAATTCCCCTGTCTATCAGAAAGCTATCTACCCGTGACTTAAATATATTTAGCGAGGTAGCCTCCACCACTTCAACGGGCAGAGAATTCCAGAGATTCACCACCCTTTGAGTGAAGAAGTTCCTCCTCAGCTCCAATCTAAACTGCTCCCCCCCCCCCACCTTATCTTGAGGCTGTGCTCTCTAGTCCTGCTATCCTTTCTAAGCGGGAAGAATCTCTCTACCTCTACCCTATCCATCCCCTTCAATATCTTATATGTCTCTATAAGATCCCCCCTCAGCCTTCTAAACTCCAACGAGTACAGACCCAGTTTATTCAATCTCTCTTCATAGGCTAACCTTCTTCCGTCAGGAAAAAGATACAAATGTCTGAAGTCACATACCAAATGACTGAAGAACAGCTTCTTCTCTGCTGCCATCAAACTTCTGAGTGGACTTGCCTCGCATTAAGTTGATCTTTCTCAACATCCTAGCTATGACTGTAGCATTACATTCTGCACCCTCTCCTTTCCTTCTCTATGAATGGTATGCTTTGTATAGTATGCACAAAACAATACTTTTCATTGTACACTAATACATATGACAATAATAAACCAAATCAAAGTATTCATTCCCTCAAAATGTTTGTTAATAAAAATGATTCTAAACACGCTTTCTTGACCTCTCTGATTCCTATTTTTCCCTCACATGTAGCGTCGGCCTTGGCTCAGTGATCAGTCCTTAAAGAGTCAGAAGGTTGTGTGTTCAAGCCTCACTCTAGCAAACTGAGCACACGAGTCAAAAAGCAGACACATGCTAGGGCAGTACTGAGGGAGTGCAGCGCAGTTGGAGGTGCTGTCTTCCTGGTAGGACAGCATCCATCAGGTGGATGTAAAAGATCCTACAGCACTATTCTGAGGAGGAGCATGGAAGTTATTCCCTGTGTCCTGATGGATATTTATCCTTCAAAAAAAAAAGCATATGAAGTGGGCACTATGACATTGCGGTGCAGAAACTTGTCTGTTCCTTCGCTGGCGATATACTGATCAGTAATCCGTAAACTGTCTGTGCTGTTATATGTACTGTCTGAGGCCAGAACTCTCCATTCACCTGACGAAGAGGGGAACCTCGAAAGCTTGTGAGTTTACTATCAAATAAATCAGTTGGACTTAAACCTGGTGTTGTCAGACTTCTTACTGGATATACTTCCAAGTCACTGTGGCCTGTGACTTGCATTCACTGACATTGCGTTCACTGACCTTGCCCTTCTAAGTATTTGAGGTCACAGATTTGGAAGGTTTTATTGAAGGAGCCTTGGCAAGTTGATGCAATGCATCTCGTACAAGGTACACACTGCTGCCCCTGTGCACTGATGATAAAGAGATAGTGAATGTTTAACTGGGAGGATAGGGTGCTGATCAAGTGGGCTGCTTTGTCCTGGATGGTTTCCACCTTCCTGAGCATTATTGGAGCTGGATTCATCCAGGAAAGTATTCCATCGCACTCCTGAATTGTGTCTTGTTGTAGATGGTGGACAGGTCTTGAGGAGTCAGGAGGTGAGTTACTCACGACAGGATTCCTCTGACCTGCTCTTGTAGCATTACATTCTGCACCCTCTCCTTTCCTTCTCTATGAACGGTATGCTTTGTATAGTACGCACAAAACAATACTTTTCATTGTACACTAATACATGTGACAATAATAAACCAAATCAAAGTATTCATTCCCTCAAAATGTTTGTTAATAAAAATGATTCTAAACACGCTTCCTCTGACCAGCATTTATGTGGCTGGATCCAGTTCAGTTTCTGGTCAATGGTAACCCCCAGGATGTTGATAGTAGGGAATTCAGCAATGGTAACATTCCTAATGTGGGATAGTGACTGTGGATAGAGAAAGAATGGCTACAACAATGATTTAACAACAATAATGGCAACAGTGGCCTTAAAATGGCTACTTTGGTTGAGAGTGGAGCATGCTGGGAATTTTGGTCACTTTGTAGATTAAAACCAGATGCAGGTGGTAAAGAGCCTCTGGTCTGGGAGCTGTGATCTGAAGCTTCCAGTGTTGGTCAGATCAGGGAAGTTGTTTACATTAACTGAGACATCGTGGCTCTGATTTATGGCTGTAATATGTGAGACACGTCAAATGAACTAAACATCATGGCATCGTTCAAAAGTAGTTTCATTGGATGTTCAAGTCACGTGATCGGTATCTGGTGACACAGTTGGCTGAATGACAGAGAATCTTCCGGAAACAAGTGGATAATTGTGGATAAAAGATATGTCATTTGTTTGACTGATAACTCCAAGAAAACAACCATACCTACAAAGCTTGTACCCTGAAGGGGACTTCAGAGAAGAAGCAGATAGATTCAACATCAAGGATATTCCTTGGCCAAGGTTTTCCTAAACTCAGTCGTATCTATTTTGAGTTAAATAGTTAAAACTGATGTTCAGTTAGAGTTAAAGTTCAGGAAAGAGTTAATGAGTTGCAACTGTTTATGTTTGAGTTGGTATCAGAAGTGTGAAATAAAGAAATAACTGAATGACTTGTTTGTCTCTTTAAATTGAAATGCTTGGAAGGTGATTAAACTAAATCTGTGTAACAATGACAAAACTGTATCTTTCATGAGGAAACTAAATTAAAAATGTAAAGATAAAGTTTAAACAATTGGGAGAAAGGCAGGTCAATGGAATTGGATAGCTGGATCTTTCAGAGAGCTGGCAATCAGACAATGGGCCGAATGGTCGTTTGTGCTGTAACATTGGCAGTGGAATGAAAGCCAAGGAATGACTTGTCTGACTCCATGGCTCCACGAGAATTGAATGCATCACTCGTCTGAGAACACATTGAGTTAATTTTAATAGAGCGGCACAACTTCACTGTTGTCTCACAGCTCCAGGGAACTGGGTTCAAGTCCAACCTCGGGTCACCGTCTGTGTGGAGTTTGTACATTCTCTCCATGTCTGTGTGGGTTTCCTCCAGGTGCTCCAGTTTCCTCCCACAGTCCAAAGATGTGTGGGTTGGGTGCATTGGCCATGCTAAATTAGAGTCGGGGGATTAGCTAGGATAAATGCATGGGGTTATGGCTATAGGGCCTGGGTGGGATTGGGGTTGGTGCAGATCTGGTGGGCCGAATGGCCTCCTTCTGCTCTGTCGGATTCTATGATTCTAATATATAGACACTTCTCTCCGCAAAATAAAAGTACTTGTGCTGGACTGCGGAATGTGCAGAGGGTAGGGTTGCAAATTCTGGTTGGTCAAGGCCAGGCCCAGGCCACTGGCATGTCCACTGAGCTGTGCACTGCACCCTCTGCCCCTGAGTAACCACAGCATCTGGCACCCCCGGTTCACAAATTCAACTTGTTGCCAGTTTCAGTATAGCGAGGAAGCTGCTTTCAAATGTTCCCTCCCGCTCATCCTACGGTCAAAGTGTGGCGGGTGGGATGTCTACAGAAGACACGAAGCGATTGGACAGACTCACCACGGCCTCCTTATCCGCCACGTTGAAGTTGGCCGCCTGCCTCTGCTTGGCCAGGTAGGTGGAGTTTTCCTGCAGCTTCTCCAGGAGTTGCCGGATCGTTTTGCAGTAATTGGCCACTTTACACTCCTTGAGGAAGGCTTTCAGCTGCAAGAGAAAAGAAGCCACACATCGAACCAGGCAGCCAGTGTCTGACCAACCCAATTTACCCCCAATCACAATCGCAGAACGCACACCCTCAGCCCCCACCAAACAAATCCCTGCCACCGCTCCAAACCCACCAGCCTCGCCACCCTCAGTACCCTCGTCAGCTTCTCTACCGCCCTCCGACAATGACACTGCCTGATGTGGCCCGACCAACACAGCGTGGTGCGATCTTACCAGCCATTCACACCAAGCTCCCGCTGCAGCGCTCTCGGAGGATGTGGCGCCTCCCCGCCTCCCCCCACCCCGCCTCCCCCCACCCCGCCTCCTCCCCCCCCACTCCCTCCCCGCCTCCTCCCCCCCCCTCCCTCCCCGCCTCCTCCCCCCCCCTCCCTCCCCGCCTCCTCCTCCCCCCTCCCTCCCCGCCTCCTCCTCCCCCACCCCACCCCCCCACCCCGAGTCTAACTTCTGCTCACTGTAACAGGATGGGGAAATCCTGCTGGAGTGAACAGTGGTAACATTCTGGCCAACGGCCTTACAGTTTCGTACTGCATGAAGCACTACTGGGAGCAGCACGGTGGTTAGCACTGCTGCCTAATGGCGCTGGGGACGTGGGTTCAATTCCTGGCTTGGGTCACCGTGTGTACAGAGTTTGCATAAGAACATAAGAAATAGGAGCAGGAGTAGGCCATCCAGCCCCTCGAGCCTGCCCCGCCATTCAATAAGATCATGGCTGATCTGAAGTGGCTCAGTTCCACTTTCCCACTTTCTCCCCATAACCCTTAATCCCTTACCAAAAACCTATCAACCCGCGTCTTCAATATATTTAGCGAGGCAGCCTCCACCACTTCAACGGGCACAGAATTCCAGAGATTCACCACCCTTTGAGTGAAGAAGGGTCTGTGTCTGCGTGGGTTTCCTCCGGTTTCTCCCCACTGTCTGATAGATATGCTGCTAAGGTGCATTGGCCGTGCTAAATTCTCCCTCAGTGTACCCCAACAGGTGCCGGAGTGTGGCGACTCGGAGATTTTCACAGTAACTTCACTGCAGTGTTAATGTAAGCCAACATGTGAAACTGATAAATAAACTTTAAACCTAATGGTTAGCATTTGTTCTGGTACACAATTTAGAACGTGGTGACAATATTTCAAAGTATAGTGCGGGGGAGGGGGAATGACTTGGCAGATGTCCAGGGGGAAGAAGCCAAGTGCTGATCAGACATGATGAAACAATGCAATACAAAGAGGGAGCGCGTGACATTAGTGATTTAATTTGATTTATTGTCACGTGCGTTAGCATACAGTGAAAAGTATTGTTTCTTGTGCGCTACACAGACAGAGCATGCTGTTCATAGAGAAGGAAACAAGAGAGTGCAGAATATAATGTTACAGTCACAGATAGTGTGTAGGGAAAGATCAACCTAGTGCAAGGTAAGTCCATTCAAAAGTCTGACAGCAGCAGGGAAGAAGCTGTTCTTGAGCCAGTTGGTACGTGACCTCAGACTTTTGTATCTTTTTCCCGACGGAAGAAAATGGAAGAGAAAATGTCCAGAGCATGTTGCGTTCTTAATTATGTTGGCTGCTTTGCCGAGGCAGCGGGAAGTATGGGCAGAGTCAATGGATGGGAGGCAGGTTTGTGTGATGGATTGGGCTACATTCACAACCTTTTGTAGCTTCTTGCGGTCTTGGGCAGAGCAGGAGCCCAGACCAAGCTGTGATACAACCAGAAAGAATGCTTTCTATGGTGCATCTGTAAAAGTTGATAGATGCTGTAGTTGACATGCCAAACGTCCTTAGTGTCCCTTTAAGAGATTTTACAAAAAAATCATGATCTCTGCTGCTCACAGCCTTAGGTGGTGTCATTGGTGGGAAGAGAAAGTGTGCCAATCATGGGTTGTTTCTCGTTTTGGCTGCAGTATTAGAAGCACAGCTGAAAGACGTCTCTCT